>NW_020884921.1:6098519-6156019 GCF_003945725.1 Corapipo altera | reverse complement strand
TTAAATGAATACCTGTGAATGCAGTCTACACACCTTCTTCCTATACCTTGCTAATCATTTTGTTGGAACTCTTTGTCCCTGGTTTGCTCCACTGAAGTCTGATTTGAATTTAAACAGAAGTCAACTTCATGCAAACTACATTGCGTGTAATGCAATAGAATGGAAGCCTCAGTTTCCCTGGGTATATTACCAATACCCTTGTCTTTGAAGAAAGACAAATCCTGAACACAAATTGAAGTACTCTGTGCAAAACACAGTAGTCAACAAATTACATAGATACTTGCAGTTTGTACTGGGATTACAGTTTTATTTTCGTGTAAAAGAGTTAAACTGATTTTGTAAGGTGGTGAGAAAAAACATTAGATTTTCTTATACAGTTCCAGGAGCTAAGTCCTCCAAACAATCTGCACTTAATACAGCCTTGTATGCTAATTTATTGCATAAAAACCAACCTGAAAAAGCCACCCGAGTTCCTGCTCGGAAAAAAATACCTCTACATGCACTCCAAACAGGTTCTACTTGAAAAAGAATGGGCAAATAAAGGCCAATGAAATGTGGTTGCTTACAAAAAAGTAACACTTGCATTTCCTATTCCCTTTTTTAAAAAAGGGGATGACTAGAAGCCTGAATTAGAAGGATTGATTACTTATCATTTTACAGTGATGCCCAAGGATCAAGTCCCATTTTTTAAGTAGTCTATGAACACAGCAATACAAAAGACAGCTCATGCCTTGAAGAACTTACAGACCAAACGGTCAAGACAAATACGTAGAAAAAAATGCACAAGTGCAACTACATTGAGAGTGACCCAACAGATTGATAATAATTAATAGAATCTAAATGGTTAGCAGGACTAGGGCAGTGATCATCCCCCTGTACTCAGCACTGGTGCGACTGCACCTTGAACACTATGTTCAGTTTGAGGCTCCTCATGGAAAGAATGACATTGAGGTGCTGGAACAGGTACAGAGATGTGTAACAGAGCTGAGGAAGGGTCTGGACCACAAGCACAGTGAGATGTATCTGGGGGAGCTGGGTCTGTTTAGCCTGGAGAACAGGAGGGTCTATAGGGAACCTTCTCACTCTCTACAACTACCTGAAAGGAGGTTGCAGCTGGGTAACAGGTAACAAGAGGACACTGCCTCAAGTTGCTCCAGGGGAGGTTTAGTTTGGATATTAGGAAAAATTTCTTCACGGAAAGGAGTCAAGCATCAAAACAAACAGGCTGCCCAGGGAAGCAGTGAACTCACCATCCCTGGAGGTAGATATGACAACTGGGACATGGGTTAACAATGATCTGGGCAGGGCTAGATTAATGGTTGGACTTGACGAACTAAAGATCTTTTCCAACCTATATGATTCTCTGATTCTATCTAAAATACTGTAAAATTGGCATCGTTTAACAATGTTTAACATTTACCGTTTCTATCTTTATTTAGAGCAAAGCAGGTAAACCACACGTTATAATGCTGTAGTGTACGTGTCTAGTCATATCTAAAGGACATGCACAGAACTATTCCATGTATTATTCTTCCCTTGTTTTATTCATAACCTGTATATCTCGTTGTTACACTATGCATGATATTTTCAGGTCTCAGAGGTTTTTATGAGGAAGGTGAAATCCTTCCTCATAAAAAGGTCAGGGGAGCAGAGGCACTCAGAGATTAACACAGAGGCAGAGCAGCACTAGCCTTTTGGTCTCATTCTGATGTCATGCTCTGTCTTGTAAACCCCACTAAAGGCTGTACCTCAATTAACAAGTAGTACAGTGCAGTTTTACACCTATGCAATTGAACCATCCTGAAGTCACCATGTCCACACTGCCCAGGCTTCAGGAGTTTTGTGTCAGACTGATTCTGGTCTGGGTACTGCTCACTGAATACCAGTTGGTGGCTGGAGTGCTTCAGATGGAGCGTTGTTTACTGTCACCCAGTCAGGACCCAGCTCATATACTGTGAACCAAAGCTCAGTAAGCAGCAACGTCCATGCATTTGACTGGAAGAGTGAAGTATTTGTTTGAACTACAAGCTCACAGATATGCACCCTTTCAAACAAAGAAATGTGAGCAGAAGAGTGCACATAGGCTATATCCTTATCTCTAACAGCTTTTTTATACAAGGTAACAATGATAAGAAGGTACAGGTGAGCATTCTCGTGCATTAGCCTAAGGTGAGGGACTGATCTTTCAGGTATACATGCTATTTAATTTCTTCAGCATTTATATACTCCATTTCTATAAAATTTTGGACCTCAGCATACATTTAATTCACCACCACTGTGGATGTGTATACCATGCTGAGAAATTAAAGGACAACTTGTAAATAATAGTGCTTTTTTTTAACTTGTTAATTTTTGGGGGTAAAGGAAACAAATAAAGCATAACTTTTGACACAGTCACAATTGTTTGCCAAAACTAGAAATTTGAGATGAGTGGTGTGAAGTAGCTAAGAAAGACCTTCCATATTGTATTGTTTTCTCAGCTTTGACATTTACAACTTTTTATTTCTGTTTTAACCATGTTCCTTTCCTGATGCTTCTCGAATCTATAACACCTCTTAGATCTCGTGAGTCTGTTCTGATTTCAACACTGACATCACACTTGAAGTTGCATGGAAGATGCTAGAATAATATTTTCATAGCTATTATTTTTCTTTTTATGTTATATTCCATCACTAGTCAGTGGCATATGACAGAGCACTTGGTTATTTACAGGAGCTTAAATGTATGCATTTCCAAAAGTACTGCTATATTTAATTCTTGAGATATCAAATGTTCAATCAGTGGGTAATGGCAGGTTCAGAACACAGAGTCTCTTTTAAGATTTCCAACAATGTTTCAGCTACAGGACTTACTGATTTTGGTAGCTAACTAAATGTAGCTGCATAATCCATAAAGGAGTATCACTGGTGACATCAGGCTTTTGAGACCTGTGTACAAAAGTAAACGAGACAAAGGAAAAACTTAGAATCTAGTTCCTGAGGCTGTAAACTAGAAGCTAGCAATGCAACTAAAATGATGAGAATTTTATAAATGTGATCAGAAATTCATTTTTCTATTTGGAGTTTCTTGTGTGTTATTGGGTTGCCCATAAAGTCAGACTAGAAATCTAAACAGGTATTGGATTTTGCATTTGTTTAGGTAGACTATTCAAGTGAGTTCCCAGTGCTCAAGCAGGAAACAAGATTTTTACTTTTGCATAATACAGAGTTTATGGTGGTCCCTTAAATAATCAAAAGAATTTACATAACTAAAATAAGAATCTTAACACTGGGGAAAAGGTCATTGGGGTAGAGATGAGTTTGGGTCTTGTGTTTATAGATGGTAATTAAAGCCATGAAAATTGATGAGGTTATTAAGAGGAACATATAAAATATTGCAAATCAACGTGGACACACAATCTCCGTGACCTTCCCTCAACACTAAGCAAGCTGTGCAGAAATCAGTGATTTCAGGGTTCTACAGTGCTACCAAAGCATATGTCTGTTATTATGAAAAGAAAGAAATTTTACTGTTTCTATGTTCACACAACTAAATACAAACCTGCATCCTGACAGGAAAAAGAAAAAGGACCAAGTGGTAGGCATATGACATTAAACCCAGTGCAGTAATCATAATTAGAGAAACTTGCAGAAAAGTGAAGACACTGAAGCAGACCTTTGACCTGCTGTTGAAGCATTGCCAAAACTATAGCAGTGCTCTGGAGCAAGGACTTCTACACTGAAGATGCTGAACTACCTTAGCAGATGAGCATCAGAGCTAAAAAAGGGACACGTTTGTCTTGCATGATATTGCTTTTAAAAGTAACTCTCAAAAAAAAGATTTTTTATACAGAATATATACCTAACATTTTTTGACACAAAGAGCAAGTTCAAGATTTCCTGATGTTGTCTTATCTGGTTTGATTATATCTTCATTCATGATACACAGATTACACTGTGCTGTAAGTGACAGCCAGAGTCAAACTTGTCTGTGGTTGTATGTTAGAAACTGACAATATGTTATTAATAAATTACATGGATGAAAATGAAGCCTCTTATTTCCACCATTAAGGGATGCATTTGAACATGTGGACTCAGATTGAAATTGCATGACTTTTACAATATGAAACAAACCCAAATACTTATTTTTTGGCCATTTCTTTATGAGTGCTTACTTAGTTGTGATTCAGTTTTGTAAATTTATTTTATTTTTCTGAGTAAGCCATAATGCACAGCCTATGAAGCAAGGGAAGATGCAGTCTACTCTAAGATGCTGGTCATGGTCAGACAAGAGATGCTTGCTACATGCATATATTTTACAGTCCCAATGACATAATCAATTTTTTTTCTACACATGTATATATAAAGACATAAATAGATATAAGGATATTACAAGGATTTCCTTGTAAACCTTATAAATGAGATACCTAACTAATAATTGTCTTTCAACAAAATTTGGTCATCTGTTTTTCTTTATCTCCATGAAAATTATGGTTATGCTTTCTGGACAACTGAAATATCATTCCTTTTTCATCATGGATGGTAAACTCCTACCACTTACTTCTGGTTCTACATAAAGTAGGATAAACACCACAGTCACTGCTTTTGCAGGAATTTTTTTCTTCTTCGTTCAGGTCCAGTCACGTTGGCAGAAGAATCATTCAGATATTGGAGAACTAATCTTAAGTAGGCATTGGCATGACAAAAGCTTGAAAATAGTATTGGAAATTTTGAGTGACTCAAACTTTCCCGTGCTTTTGATAACTATTGTAATTTTTTTCTTCATATGTTAACTGAATTTATTTTGAAACATAATAATGAATTTTAATTCATATGCCTACATTTTATATACTAACTTTATACTTTTTTGCATTATCCGTATTTTCCCCATATTTAAAAAAAAAAAGAAAAAAGCAGGCTATATCTATTAAACCTTCCCAAGGTCATTGGCCTGTGTCTTTTTCTGCTTCTTAACAAAGTACTCATTTTTCTTGGCTTCCTGTCAGTATACCATGATATCCTTCACATCTGCCTGTGCCTTTGCTTTTATTAACAGAAAATACAGCCATAGCTTTAGTGTCATGTGTACTATAAAGACAGGATTTTCAAGAGATTTGACAACTCTCATATTTTCCAAAGTATTCTCAATGTAACACAGAAACCGTTTATTACTGTTAAGTAGTGACTGTCTCTCCAGCTTGAATAATGAAGTCCTCTAGGTCAATATTTTATACAAGGATGCATTTAAGGAAGGATTCCTCTGCAGTCTAGCACTGAAACAATGTGTGTCATAATAGAAATCTATGTCTTATCAATCTTGGATGCCACTACAATCAATCTAATTCTTTGAGCAATGAAAATACATTATTGTGTTAAACCAAGAATTTTCTTTTTCCAAAATGTTTATAAAAGAACATAATACAATTATTTATAGAGACCAGCTCTACTGTGCAAGGTAGAATAAATTTAACCTTCTACGAACAGTGCTTTCAGCTGCAGGAGATTTACACCTGTTACCTGTAAAACAAATTTACACAAGGCTCAGCAACATAGTTTTTGAGAGTTACACAGTCACCCAAGCAGAACATTAAGAGTCTTCACTGTTTATTTTTTCCCATACAAAAATCCAAAATTACTACAAAATAAAAAATGACCCATTATTAACTAGTATGCAAAAAGTTTTTATTTCTATCTCAAAATGACACATTTCTTGAAACAAGATCTTCAATTAGGTCATTTCCACAACATTATGGAATGCAAAATATAAGAATAAACTTTCAGACAAATAATTAGAAAATAACTGCTGCAATTTTAACAGCCAATACTGTAAACAATACCCACCAGATATTTAATCCGAAACACATTAACCTTGCAAACACTTGAAATAATGAGTAATCTTCTTCATATGAGTAATCCTGAAGAATTCAACTATGTCTATACTTAAGCCTTTTTCTTCATCTTAGAGGATATAGACATTTTTAATATCAGTTCTTAGCTAAACTTGTTGGATATAATTGATATGCTTCAGATAATTTTATTTTATTAACAAAATTAACAAACAGAAAACAAAAAAATTGATCACAATTTCTTAGCTTTCTACTTGTTCGTTACTTGGAATTGTTCTATATCTTTGATAAAGAAAAAATTCAAAGATGGATTCCAAGATCAAAATTAAATTTATAATTCAGCATTGAAGGCGACTCTACTGTTTTTAGTTTTAATTATACCAAGTAGTTTAAAAACAGTGCCAAAATCAAGAAATAATTAAAACAGATTTGAAACCCAAGTACTGCATGAGTCTTACTGAAATTGCATCTAAAAGCATCATTTGCATGCCTTTTAGTCTCAGCCGGCTGCAACTTCACAGCATTCCCTGCTGCATGACTCATATTTAGGAACCAGATTGTCCTTTCAGTGCAACATAAAAAGGTTCTTCAATTACTGTCTGGCTGTAAATAGAACTGAAGGAAAATGAGGAGTACTGGGGATAGAGGATAAAAGTGCAGGTCACTGTGTTCTTCTTGTGAGAGCCACTGCAACTAGATTATTTCTGACCACAGTGCAAAGCTGTTCTATTTGAGAGAATAAAGAATTGTTTTATTTGCTTCTACTAAGCAAAAAATAGAAACAGACCCATTGTAAACCAAGGAACTCTCAGTTTCTGTGGTTCTTTGCACTGTTTCCTCCACATTTCTTTTTAGTAATATTCTTCCCCAAGCACACACATTCAGGTAAATACAAGTTTAGATTCTTAGCATCACTAATATTAAATATGCCATAACTACACATGATAAATTAGTACCCTTTTGATTGACTGCGAAGAGGAACTGCTATTCCTCTTTTCTCAGAGTGAGAAGAAACATTCACCAATACATAAGACCAAGAAAAAAAATTCTTGACATTAGTTTACTTATTGATCTTTAAAGGGTATTACAAACATCTCTCCAGTACCTCACTGAAGCCACTTATACTGTAGAGATATGTAAATTGATCTTTGGAACTTGAAGGACTAACCCAGGAGTACTGAATGAATGTGTATCTAATCAGGATTAGATTTCAGGAGCCTCCTGCTTGAGCCTCTGTTCATATTTTAATGCTTTTCAAGATGAATAAATTATAGGTTTTTAAGAATAAATGTGAGAGTGAATGAATAAGTTATGGGGAGACATGATCACTGTCCTGATTCACCCCCAAAGCTTGCTCATTCTTACCTAGTACACTTACAAGACTCTTAATAGCTCAGAACAAATGTAGTTTTAAATGTACACTATTGAGAAAGTTTCCGCCTGAATGAGGGAAAACCTTTGCAAGTATTCTCTTGCCAATTGAGTCTACAATCAATTTAATTTGGAAGCAGAGGGTTTACTTCTCTATGTTCTGTTTCTGAAGGAACTACCTCTGCAGAAGATTAGGTTACAGAAACTGCATGTGCAAAAGAGTTTGAAATGAAGAGCAATTCAATACATACACACTGTGCACCTACATAGATGAACACATACTTATTTTAGAGAAAATTAAAGTGGTTAAGGCAGTAGCCTTAGTCTAGTTGAAGTCCTTGCTCATCTCTGCGCTGAGATTACTGCAAACCTAAAGGCTGAAAAATAAGCAAATAAACAGTCTGCTTGCTCTGTAACATAGAAACACACAAACCTTTTGTGAATAGCATCAGATTAATATATTTTTTCTCACAGCAAACTGTCCTGTTGAAACAGCTCTAAACTCTATTTTCTGTTTTCTGGATCTTCGATGTTCTCTTTCCCCAAACACGAGAAACATTTTCTCTTCTCAAGGAGCAGATCTTTGGGAGGACACTTTCTCTGGCGAAAGTGATCCAAACATCCCAAAACTACAATTCACCACAAGATGTTTTATTTTGTTCTTGCAAAACGTGGGTTAGCTATTTTTTTCTTCACTTTGTCAGCTCGGGAATATTTTAATTGACATGCATAGTTTATACCTATTTGATCTAAAGTAGCCATCTCCCCTAATCATCCCCACTGAGGTACAGTGGGCTGCTGACTGTTTGGACAAGAGCTAAAAGAGGGAAACTGACTCTTGGGTTACTAAAATACCCAAAGCAACAATAAAAGCATCACACAAGAATCTACAAAATAAGACTGAGCATTATAATTCATAGGAAATTTTGTTGAAAATAATATATAGTGTAATTCTAATCAAAGTCTCCATGAGGTAAGTTTCAGGCTGCCCGGTTCCTGGAGGAGAAAAGTCACATTGGAATTGATTTTAGTTGTTTCAAAAGCATCATGTAACTATAACTAGATACCATGATTACCCTATTTTTTCCCAATGGGTAAACTTGTGAAAAAGTAAGAGATACTGTTCTTTTTTAGTCTACAAAGCTATAGAGTTTCCAAGAACCCTAAGACCCCAAATATTTTACAATATAATCTTATGCTACATTTGTGAAGACTAAAAAAAAACCCCAAAGATTGATTCAAAACTTTTGTAAAAGTACTTACCCTGTTCTAACCACAAATATTACAATGCAGTGTAATAACTGATCTGTCAGGTTCTTTCATGAGGAGGGAGATGGGAATATTTTGTTATCATCATTATGTTAGGAGGATGACATTATTAATACAGGAATTTGCGAAAAAAATCTATATATCATGCTGTTTTCTGAGGTGATGTATAGTAAAAACAGAATAGTACAAATACTAATGGGAAAGAAATATAGGGAGTGGCTACTTAATTCTTCTTCTTTCACTTTGCCAAACTACCCCTCTGTCTGACAATGTTACATATTGTTTTCAGTGTCAAAGACTATGTTTTTAAACACCTTTTATCCTTTCAGACCAAGATAAACTCTGGAGCATATCTCAGTGGATGTAGGTAATATCTCTAGCTTACTCCAGTCCTCCCTATTCACCTTCCACATGTGATCTTTGATGGGGAAAAAAACAAAAGGGGTTAGACCACAGAACTACTTATATATGTGCTTTTTATGTTAGATTGAACAATTTTACATCCATAAGTAGTACAGAAAAAGGACATCTTCAAGGCACTTCTCATTTATGTCTTCTTTTTGCTCAAAGATCATAGTTTTTCATCTTTATGAACCTTAAGATCAGATTCTGACCTTGTTTAAACTAGTGTAATGTGGGAGAATTCCACGTTCTTCAATTCATACCTTGTCTTCCCACTTGCCATCATTTTCTAATGCTTCAAAATGTTCTATAATATTAAAAATATATTAAATAGAAAGTTCAGAAACAAGTTAGATCTGACATGTACAATTTCAGAATCTGGTCTGTATTACGTAAATACTGTCACCATTTATGTAAAATTTCATCTACAATAAAATTTAGTCTAAGCAAATTTTATGTCACTGTATTATTCTAAATTACATCTGATGGTAATTATAAACTAAAGCAAGAGCAGAGGACATTATCATGTAAAAATATCTCCATTGCCTCAAGATATATGGAAGCAACTAATATGTCAGCCTGGTTCTTGTAAATGCTCTAGCTACAACTCTTTTCATTACACCCTTACATAATCTAATTTTGTCAAGGCCTTGACTAACCTGGAACAGATACTGTGGCTCAGATCACAATACATTGTAATTCAGCATATAATATTTTTCTAAACAAAAAGAAAGGAAAAAAAGAGTGCATATAGAAGGGAATACTTCATTAGCTACTTGCAATGTTCACTTCCAATGAATTTCAGAAGAAATTCCTGATATTGTATATTATTTGTAGGAAGATAAGCGCTGACAAAAATATCCAAATGAGAATGCTGACCCCAAACTCTGAAGCTGATGTGTATACTCTGAAGTTTAGAACAACACTGTAATAATTTAAATAAACTTTTATATTACATAATACTACTTTACTATTACATAATACTAGTCATATTCTGACTGTCTTTGAAACAGGTTGCAATGGAAGGAATTGGAACTTGCGTCAGTCAAGAAGTAGTGTGTACAAAAATACAATCAGAAAAACTTGAATGTAATCAATCTCTTGCTTTATACTTTCATTGTTTATTTTTCTTTTTTCTCTGTCAGGAGTCATTGTGATTTTGGAGTACAGTACCCGATTTTTAGATAAAAGCAGGATATTCAGTAACTATCTTAGTGACGAATTACATCTTACTCGTAGATGTAAGACCTGAGTGCTGAGATTCCCACCATTGCCCAGTTTGGACTCACTGAATCTCTAACATGCTTCCCACTCCAGCACTGGTGGCCCGTACTGGGCAGCAGTCTCATCTCTTGCCAAGAAATAGTCGGAAATTGGGAAAGAGATGTCCTTCTCTTTGGCTTTTTAATAATTACTGTATCTGAACACTCAAAATGTTCCAAGGGTCTTGGTTATATACTGTTTTATTGTGTTCTCTGACTGTTTGCCAGAATTATATATAAATATAGATTCAGAAGAGGCAAAAGGAAGAAATATGAAACTTTATGGACTTTCTACTTTTATCTTTTAACTCTATTTCACAAATTTAGTTTTATTTTTCCTCTTTTTTGACATTAAAAATGAGAATTAAAAGCATAAGCAAAAAAAAAAGTTTCAAACAAAAATCTGCAAGGCAAACATGCACACTAGACTTATATCCAGCAGAATCCTTGTCTCCTGTGAATCTCTATTCATTTTGATTAGAGTTTGGAGGTCCCTTACCTTTTCATGAACAGGAGAAGTGGGGAAGAAGTGCCTCTAGTATGTTATTATTGCTTAAAATAATATAAAATTTGGTAAATTCATTATACAAATATGGTAATGAAATCTATATCAAACATTAGTTCTTTAAAAAATCAGTGTATGCATCCTAAGCCCTAACAGCTGAACAAACACAAAACTCAGACTTTTCAGTATTTCTTACGACTTCCAGCTTTTCCAAACAATGTTTTAGAAAACTTTATATGGAAAATAAATTATTTAACTGAAAGTATTACAGAAATATGAAGAATTGTAAGAATGAACTGTAAATAACAAACATTCATTATTAAACAAAAATATTTTCCTTAAGAATAATCTATATATAAGCTTTTTTTTTTTTTTAATTGATCTCTTTGTGATGATAGTGAAGGTAGTAATTTCAAAGTAAGAAATAAATAGGGGACTATGTCACACTTTTGGAAATGAATTCTCAGCATCCTACATAATAATTTTTCTACTAAGTAGCTTTTATTGAGGGTTAGCTGCCTTACAAACATGGCTATCACACATTAGACTGCATTTTTAAGTGTATGTTTAGAGACAATTTAAAAAATGTTTGACCGTATTTACTACAATGTAAATGCTTTTCTAAATACTGGATCACATTCTTCCACTCAAAGAAGTAATTGTAGCTAGAAGAGTTATGAAGCAGTGATTCTTTTTTTTTTAAGTCCCCTAATGCTTACATAGTAACTGGTTTCAACTTTTAAGAAAATTTTATTTTAGTTAAACTCTTCAGTTTGAAATTCTGCATGATTTTCACTGCTGTCAGGCATCTTTCAAAGCATTTGGAAGAGAGTTCACCCATTTCAACCATCAGGGAAAAGCTGGTGATCTTACCAGTGACAGTGCTGATGTTTTCAAAGTATTTTTAAGGCACTTACTAAATTGTTATGGAACAAAACTTTCACGTTTAGATGGGAATTAGTCCTGAGGGAAATTACTGTGGGGGATTAAATTTTTTAAAATCTATTTGTATTTAACAAATCTAAGTTGCTTTTTCCATATATGGAGTGCAAACTTGCACCTAATTATAGTATCTGTTCCACCCTTCTGGATAGAATATATAGTGTGTATATACACAAATATACTATGAGGCACGAGGAGCATACATCTCTCATCCCTCTTTCAGAAATGTAGAAATGCACCCAGTCTCTGCACTGTTGGGCCATATAGGAACCTCTATATCCTATGGAAGGCTCTTCAGGACTTCATCCCAATAACCTAGGTCTTGGTACTCAAATTATTAACCGAGAGACATGTTTGATATCTAAATGTGGAAAGAATTGAGTACATACACAAGCATGTTGTAGGCAAGCGTTCTTATCACTAGGTTTTTATGAAAAGAGTAATAGCACTCTGAATCATTTAAAGGAAAAGTTTTATAACCACTTTGTGAAGAGACTTCTTGGTCTGTACAGTAACTGTATGTATGCATGCTGCTTGGGTTGGAAACTTGTTGGAAAACCCACAAAGGGAGAGCAGTACCTTTTATCTTGGTCATGTTAATGCACTACCTCCCATGCAAAGCAGGACATCAGAGCCTAGAGTTGCATCCTGCAGGCAATTAACCAAGATTAAATGTGTCCATGCCCACTGCTGCTCACAAGATTTCAGGTAGCATTTCTTGATAATGCTCCAACACCTTTGCCAACAAGCCTTTAGCAGAACTTGTGTTAATGTTTATAGACATACTTCTGACCAGGCTGTAGTTATTTTGCTCTCTGGCTGATTTTTCCTTATGCTTTATTCACTTTGCTGTGATTACTGTGCAATCTTGCATTGCTGCATTAACAGACTGACAAGTGTGCTTCCACCTGACCTTCAGCAGCATCATTTTGAAAGGCATTGCAAACCTGGAGAGGATTTCTGAGAATAAGTACACTCTGCTTCTGTCCCTTGCTTGCTGTACCAGCTAACATTAAAAATGTCTCTTCAGTGCTGAAATTGCTGATTTCCACTTCATAAAGTAGTCTTTAACTTAGAAAAGTCTGTCACCTCTCATGTACTTTCGTATCTTACTAAATTAATCTTCTGAGTGTTGCAGGACCTTACTCAAGTAGTGCTACAGCACAGGAATAGGATCTCCTTGTATTTGTCAATCTTTAAATGGAATATAAAATATATTCACAATATTTAAAAAAGAGTAATTAAAAGGACAGAAATAAATTATAAATAACATTAACATCTATATTTATATGAACTTAAAGATGCTTTTTTATTATATTCCATTTAGTTAGTATAATTTAAACATTTGCATGACCTAATCATAAATAGAATGATTAATTTTAAAAGTAACCCCACCCAGATTTCAGTTTGAGGAAATGCACAGGTTTCTGCCTTCCTATGGCCTTTGACATTGTATTTGGAGTCAGATAAAGGATACCTTCTTATTACTTATAATAAATAACTAAATCAGAAGGCCAGTTAGAATATGATGATTGAATTGCAGGAAAGCTATTTTTAAGCTACTTTGTGAAGGAGCTGTTTGCTGTCTCTTATTACCAATTATCTTCATACTTAACTGTAAACAGAATTTTAAAGTTACTGGAGCAGAAATGTTCCCTACCACCTGCTGGGACAGTACCAGTTCTAACTGCATTTATCTTTGTACCTGTTTTCTATCTAAATATTAACAAGTGCATAAACTATAGTGTACAGAACTCTTTGCTTGCTCTTGAGAAAGACTAAGTAATGCAAGATAGCTTTGGACTATAGAAGGCTCATAGTAAATAATCAATTAAAAAAATACAGAAAGTCTTAATATAGACTAAAAATAGGAACTGATATGTCTCTAAAAGTGGAGTCACTGAAATACTTCACTTTTCTGCCAGACGATATTGCCTCTGTGGTAACCAGTTTTTTTAAGGGCCACATTTCTGAAGAATATTGGCAGGTTTTATCTACCAGGCTTTTCCAAGTCCCCCTTCCCCTCACTTCCTTCCTGTGCTTTTCTTATCTAAAAGATATACATTTCTCTGTTTTGTATGAAACCTTATCTATTACCGATTTGGGGTTAATCAAATAATTGATGGTGATTGATTTATTAGAGTTTTACTGTCCATCATAAAGAACATTTAGGTGAGTATGGAACACCGGTGAATCAACTCCCCAGAAATTCCAACAGGTTTTTAATTTATTTTCAGATAAATTAGTGAGAAAAGAGAAGAACAAAATGGAGTATGAAAAGAAAAAGTACTTACCATGATTCTTGCTATGATTATGTTAATTCATTACAGAAAGAAGTGGAGCTGGAGAGTCACCATATTGGTAATTTGACAGAAGTAAATGTGAGATTATATCCTTACTTGATTAGCTTATGTTATACAACTATAACCCTTGTCCTAAAGACAAATTCACAAACACAGAGCACTTTTGTCCCTAGGGAATTAAAGCATATTTTTATATTTATTTTCTAGTGCAAATTATGCAAAATGCAACACTAAACTTGATTGCCTAAAGTATTTTCTTAATCTCCATATTCTGTTAATAAAGAATCAGGAAAATAATTAAGACTGAACTCAATTTAAATATAGCAAGTATCTGAGTATGTGCTATATGACTAAGCAGGTTGCATAGAGCACTTTAAATATTTATGAAGTAGCAGCAAATAGCTTATTGTACATGAAAACATAAAGAAACACAAGCTTCAGTTGGCACACATATAATAAGCAGACCATTAGGAGTTAACAGCTGTAGGCTAGGTCTAATTCAGTATTAGATTCACACATCTTAGCTTTTTCTTTTTCCAGAATCAATATCTGCAAATAATAAATGAGATCCCAAAGGGTTGAGTTAAGCTACAACTGCCACAGAGTAACTCTGCAATTGGTCGTTGACTCAATAATACAGGTGAGCTTCACACTGTAGAACATCTTTAGCACACTATAATAGAAAATTAATAGCGTTCAAATCAGCAGCAGGGTTACCCTAAGGATTACATAATAGCATGGGTTAGAACAATCATCTAGCTCCAAGAAGTGTAAAATGTCATAAAACTAGAAAGAGATAGAATAGCTCCTACATTAGGCATAATTTGTGTAGTGTACACTGACTTTTTTAAAACACATTAAACAACAAAGATTCACATTATAAAACTGTAGAGCTGAAAATACTGCCAACAAACCGCATTGCAGTGGTGTGCATGGGAAATGTGAAACTCATATATCACTGTACTGTTAATAATAATATAACAACACAGAATTCAGTTAACTACTGTATTAGTGCAGAAGGCTTCACATTAGCTACTGTAACAGGGTAAAAATAGCATGTCCACAGATGCAAATGTAAGGTACTAGTAGCTATAGACAAAATAATACTAATACTGATACTAAAAATAAACAACTCCCTTAGGCTTTACTGGATTGGAGACAAAATAGCAAGTATTCTTTACAGACTGTATATAGTATATAGTGATATATATACTGTATACTACTTTGGAACCTGTTATATCCACTGAATATACATTCAGTAACCAATTTAAGTGCATGGAAAGTTACATGAGACTAATTTACAACAGAATAATATGGTAGCAATCCAAAGCATTAAGGACTAATAAGCACCTGGAGACAGCAACAGCATTCGCACAAACCTAAAGCAACATCAGAAAACTTCTAAACTGCACAGCACAAATACCTATCTCCCTGAAAGAAGCAATACTCTGCATAGCATGTAATATAATATCAATTATTTATTTGACCACTTTTCAGTTCAAGACATCACTTTGCACAGTTCAGGGCCCAGAGACAAAATTGAAAGAGATTTGATTTCTTAATCTCTGTAGCACTTGAGGACAGCTAGACTGACTTAGGCACTATTCCTAAGCATTAAAAACCAAGGGTTTGCCACTGAATTAAAATTTAAAGGGAAAATATTTTCCACAACATTTTAAAAAGAAATAAGCATAGAAATCCCACCCCACTCAAAGCTACTAGATTAACTCAGTTCATTTACTAAATAAAATACTGACTTCAGCTTTCTCAGTCCAGTGCTGAACTACAAAATATACTCACAACATGATGCTGACTGTCTCATTTCCAACTAGAAATTGTATATATTCATCTAATCTCTCAAACTTTCTGCGTAGGTCTCTGCTGCTCCAAATTTAAATAGGACTTGACACATATATCATGGTCATTATAAGATCGAGTTCAGACTTACCCATGGACTGCCACCATCCCATACATTGGCAAAGAAAAAAGCAGCTTTTGGCATTCCCCACAGGCTACTTGTCTTACTTTTCAGAGGAGTAATGTCCTCACCCAGCTTGGCACCATCTGTAGGAATAAAAGATCAGCATGGAGAATAAAATCCTCTGCTGCTCCGGTGTCTTCCCTGTGGCTCTTTTTCATAGTGACTTGTGCCATACACAAAATGGCACCTCTCTTTAAATGCGGAGAGGTCCGGGCTTTATATACCAGGCATGAGAATGTGAGTATACCACAAAACACTAGTTCCTTATCATGCGCTTGTTAGCTTGTCCAATCTATGGCAATCACTTCGGTCCCAGGGGTTGAAAGACATAAGACGCAGGGAAAAAGGAAAGCAAAAGCCGAAGAAAGATCAATACTGCACTGTGAAACAAGAAGTGTAGGCTATTTACTTTTCATTGATCTGATGATGCAGGAGAAACACCTCAGACTGGCATTAAATTGAGGGAATACATCTTCTGTGCTTTTTCACCTGAAGGTCAAGAAAGAGCCTAAAAGAAATTAGAACAAACAGAAAATAATCACAAGAGTAAAATAAAACTATTAAACCACATTACAAATCCACATGGAAACATAATTAAATATCAGGTTGAATAAGGTTCACAATAAAACAAATACTACCAGCTCTTACCAGTTTCAACTTGCACCTTGACTGAATGCAAACAAACAAGTGACTGTGTGAGGCAGGCAAAAACAAATCAAAATAATGTAAGTGCAGAGGCCTCTTCAAAAAGACAAAAAGCTTATGATGTGTCTTCCCACATGGAATTAGAAACATCTGTATGACTCACATCAAAGACAGATGCGTGTGTTCACTTGCACTTATTTATTTAAACAAATAAAGCTTTACATTTTCTGGCATTGAAAGGAAGGGAACGGCATGCTTACGTTACTGGTTTACCTTACTTTAAAAGATATTTAGAGTACATGCGTTTGTACAGAAATGTTAAACATCCTGATATGAATTTGAAGTTTTGTATGTAAAAAAAAAATAAAAGAATCACAACTTGATAGCTCGATTCTGCAATCACTAGTGTGGTTAAAACACTACAGATCATCAAATGTTGCTTTGAGAGACCAAAGCAAAAAGACTGGAATTAAAATGGTTGGAATTAAATTTCGGAAACAATTTGTTTATTATCATTCAAAGTTTTTTTAGATGGATGGTTAGAAATTTCCCCACACATGATCCTTATCAGCGTTTCCTCTTGGAAAAGTGGATACCACTTCAAAAAAATTCAACAGTGACTGTGCTTTCATAAACAAATGTGAGCCCCATATTAACTCATGGAGGTGAGAAATAAGTATGTTAAAGAGCCACCTCCTTCATAACTAGGAGAAACGCAGAGGGAGTTCTCATGTGGGAGGGCAAATAAGAGTTTAGTGCTTTCCAAAACCAGGAATAAAACAATGATGTGGTCTAAAATAAAAATTACTGGAAATGTAAAGGAAATATAGAGAATGTAAAGGAGTCAGAAAAAACTAGAACATTTGTCTCCTATCTTATTTATATAGAGGATAAATGTAGACCTTCTGGACAATATAGAAAATGAGGATTTAGGTGCAAAGTTCAGTCTGTCTATTTGACATTACGAATTTGGTTTACTGAAAAAAATATTCATTCTAAGTGGTTCAAGGCACTGGTTTACTTACAGTTTAAATTCAAAGCTTTCTATTGCTAAAGTACATCACCATACTCCTACAATGATAAAATTAAACATAATTTGGCCAGGTGTGGCATAGGTTGGCAGAGCTAGAGTCAAATGAGAAAGTAGGGGAAATAATAGCAAGAAAATGTGTTACATATGGCAACTATTTCATTATTACTTTCACTGTTAAAACATTTATGATTTTACCAATAACCATTTTTTTGAAACCCTTTTACCATAGAGAGGAAACTTGAATAAATTTGCAGTGGTTAACAACCTTAGATTAGAAATTAGGAATAGCCTGGAAAATACTGAAAATATTTTCCATTGCTAATGAAAATTTCTGGAGGGGTTTTAACATCTACTTAGTGTTAGTAGAGGTCCTTTAAAATAAAGGTTTTCAGGGAGAGTCTGAATTCAAAGAAATATTCAGCATGGTACACTTTTTTTTTTCCTGCTTATTTTCTTTCAGTTTCTTTTAGTCTTGGATTCCATTTTGGGGTGAATGTCTTCTGTTGGTGTAGTTTTCTACCTTGGGATTTAATTTTAAGACTTTATACCTCAAAACAACTCTCAATACTGTTTCCACTTGCTCAGGGATGTGTTTACCCTGGTGGAGATTTGCACTTCGTGCAGAGGACTCACTTTTTCTGGGACTAGACCTGAATTCTGATGGGGAAATCCTACCCATGTCTCCTTTCAAGAGACTTTCCAGAGATTTCTTTCAAATTTGGAAATACCACAAAGGGGCTTTGCTGTCCCTATTCCAGATTGAAGATAACTTTCTGTTATTGTCCAACATAAACTGAAACAGAAGATGTATTCTGCTAATGTGTCTTGTTTTTGTAAAACTTGCTTCTGTAGAAAACTCAGTCCTCAAGCAAAGCGTGTTTGGAATAACTGCTTCAAGTTAATTTTCTAGAACTATTTAAATGAACCCTTTTCCTCAAAAGTTCCTTTCTTTGTTTTCCCTTCTATTTTTTTGACAATAAACAAAAAATCCAAACCGATCAAAATGTATGCAAAACAATATACCCCAGAAGTCTTACCAGAACAATGAACATAGTCTACCAACACTAGACAGCCATTAAAACACGTGCAGAGGTCCCGTACTAAGACATATGTTAGAAGATGCAAACTATGTAGATGCAATCATGTGCACGCACCAAAACTTACTGACACAAATAAAGGACAGAAATTGGCATTTGCAGATAAGCGTTTATCAGAAGGCAATAACTCCCTGTCTTCTAGACTAAACCTTTAACCAAATATGTAGAATATCTTAAGTTGAAAAGATGGGAATTGAAATTCATAGATCTGTTAAACACTGAAAAACAGGAACATATCCCCAAATTTGAAAGGTATCTAAATCTGTCCATGCCACACCTGCCTTGTGCTAATCTTTCATGTCCCCTCTGTCTTGTTATTTCTGCTGTTCAAGTGTTCGTCTCTTTTCACTCTTGTACCACAGGTATTAAACTACCCTATTTTTTTAAATTACTTTAATAACATAATCAAATTAAACCAAACAACTGTTTATTTACTCCTACTTCACTTGAGTTTGTTTAGATTTATACCAACACCAATAAAGGTGTTCAGTACATGCTTGGTTTTTTGTATTTGAATCCATAATCAATGGATTGAATTTGTATAATTGTCTTTACCTTGAGATTACCAAAATATTTTCAACATGTTTCGGCCAGAGTGCAAGATTTAACCATGCTTACATTCTGATTGGAGAGATTTTTCATTAAAGTACACTGAAAATGTATAATGGCCTCACTATATTCCAGACAGAATGCTTTATATCAAATATTTTCCTATGAATTTTAAAGTTATTTACTCTGAAAATACTCTTAACTGTATTTCCAGTACTCCTTTAATATTTCATAGAAAAAAGTAACAGAAAGATAATTCAGTATTTGCAGCTAGTGGAACAAAGAAACTTCTAGGTTCTTTAAGACAGTATCACTTTTATTAGAACTGTTAAATAGATACTTCTGTTCAAAGAAAACTATATTAATTTCTAAAACTATTAAACTGAAATAAAATTTAGTCAGATTTAAAGCAGCTACCTTCCAGATAAAATGTAAATCCAAACAGTCCAAGACTAATCAAACTACTGTTATATTTGAAAAGCTTTTGATTTAGAGTTTTTTTGATTGATTTTACAAGAGTGTATTTGCACCTTTGTTTTTTTTCTAATATGTTTTAGGCAAGACAGTAGAATAGACCAAATTTAAACTAATTAACCTTCCACTTCCCATCTGACTTTTGAAGACTGTAAAATTTCCAAATCAAAGCTGAATTATTACAGACAAAAACAAGTGAAGAAGAAGCACATATATGCTGATTGTCATAGTTTATAGTATGATGGATAGTAGGGCAATTATTTTATATATATATAAACATTCAAATGCTATAAATTCCAAACTAATAATTAAGTAATTTTTCACCTGAAGCTCTGATTATATTTTGGATTATAACAAACTAGAGATTTCTTTAAATATATTTATATATATATATTTATACATAATTATATTTATACAATAAAAAAATAGTCTTTCAGTTGGAAATTTTCATTTTTCCAAGGGGAGGTGTTCAGCCTTGTACTACAGACATGATACACATACCTACACAGGGAATTAGTGCCACATATCTGTTCTTCTACATGATTTAATTCTATTTCTTTACTCATAAACAAGACTATGAACATGTCTGTTCATAGGGTGATACTGCTTTTCTGCCTCGCTTAGGATCATAGGCAAACTGAGCAGGTTTGCGAAAGTCAGACACAAACAGCAATGGACTACATAATGATAACATAATTGGAAAAGCTGAACGTAACAAAAATCTGAAAAGCTGCAGATCTTCAGACCGCATGTATAAATACTATGTTTGTGTGACGGAACACGATTCAGGATGGAGAAAAGCATGCAGCAATTGCCAGGACTTTCATATGGACGTTGCTGTTACTGTGTGGTTTCATTGTATTCATGCTGCTCGGTGCACAACTGCACGTGCCCAGGCCTGCCATGAGATTGCCTGCTCCCTGCTTCCCCCACTCCTCCCCCTTTTGCCTGTGCCCTATTCTGATTTGCTCCCCTGTTTGTCTGTCTGATAGCCCACCCTATGTTCTACCCCTTTTTCCCCTGGCGAGAGGGTTAAGAATCGGGCGCACACCTAAATAAACAAGTCTGCTTGCACCCTTCCTAGTGTCCTGTCCCCCCTTTGGACCGCGACATGTTTGCTTCTAGTACTTTCAATGACTGAGGACAAGCATATTGAAAGGAATGAACTCTTTATCCCTCTCCTGGCCACATAGAAAATGCTGGTAGAGAAATCCCAGTCTTCCTCACTGACATCCAATTACAACCCATAAATGCAATATGAGAAATGGCCACAAAAACTATGAACAGAAAGCTTTGGGATGTGGGTCTAGAGTAGGTTGAACACATAATCCCCATGATAACAGCACCCCACTGTTTCTCCCAACTGCAGTGAAACAGATAAAAAGGGAATCTCCCCCTGCTAAACTGAGAGCTGATCTATCTGAAGTAGCCACAGCATGCTTTTAACAGTTCTGAAGTTCATATGAAACTGAAGACGGCTTTTCCTCTTTATTTGCAAGTGCATGTACTGCTTATGAATACAGTAGTCTATGATTCCTATGATTAGTTTGCAAATCATAAAAATGATCTGTTGTTTGATAATAACTTCTCACAAGTGCAAGGGACGTGTCAGGCCATCTTATGAATGCAAAAAGGACCAGAGACTCGTTTGATGATTGGCAGTATTATTGCATCCTTCATTATAAGTCCAGCAAGCATCACGGGTGACCTTGTGGACAGTGAAAGGTCCAGAAGACAGGGAAAAGATGAAAAGGGAAAAGATGGAGAAAAGGAAAAAAACTCCAAACTTTCTTGTTTCTTCTTCCTCTGCCAGTATTTAGACCAGCTAGTCTCACAAATGCAGAAGTCCCTAATACTGGGCTCAAAGACCACACTGGTGAACTATGAGTTTACTGATTCTGTTCAGCCCTCATCCAATGAGTGAAGACTAATGCTAGCTTAGGGATAGTCAGGGTGCATCTACCTCCAACTTCTTTCTCTCCATTGCAGCTGAGAACTAAAATGCCACACAGATCTTCATGCCTGTGGATGAAGACATCGGGAGAGCCATGCAGCTTGGCTCAGTGTCACAGAACAGGAAGGATGTCACTGCATTACAGAGATGCTGGTATGTAATTCTGCTAATAGTTAATGTGTGCTATCCAGACCTGTGATGCTGTGATCATGTTGACTATTTTCAGGTTTGAGAGAAGTTAAAATTGTTCAGCAAAAGTAACTGAGTTTGAGATATTCACTAGCCTTCTTTGTGTCTGAAGGACCAGAGCTTGATCTAAATAAGACATCTCAGTGATGTATTTTCTGATACTTAAGTTGCAAGATAAGTGGAAAACACAGAATGAGGATCCTCTAAGACAGATACATCCACATAGCTCTTCCAGAAAAGTCACTTATTACTGTTTCTGGGTAGAAATTGAGTCAGAGAAGGTCTTGGCCAAGGCTTTATGATAACAAGAAGTACGACTACTGGAATATTCAAAATCAGACACTACTATGATAAACGTCTAGCTAATCTTTTATCAAAAGAAAATTATTCCATTTTATTTCCAGGAGTAACAAAAAGGCATTTTTATATGTGTTTCTAGATCAAATAGAAATAATTTAGTTTGATCTAATTTTTTGGTTTAGATAACACTTCCTACTTGGGTAGCGGATATTATACAAGGAAAACAGACTAGACTGAACTGCATAAAGCAGAATTGGAGTTTTTTGTGCATCCTGCATGACTGCAAGTCCCCCTCTGCTTCTGTTCTTTCAGACTAAGGTCTCAGATTTCCCTTGATAGCAAAGATATAGATTTTACAAATGTTACGAACAGAGATAAAGGTGTGAAGATCTGACAACTGTGCAGATAGTCAGCAAAAACAAGTGGGCAGATTCATACCTAGGATCTGAGGTCATTTGTGCACCTTCAGTTGCAAACACACTTCACGGTCTTGACTAAAAAAAAATAAAAATAACAAAATAATTCTTTATTTTAAGTTTAATTGAAACTCTCTAATGAAAGTAGGATGGAGTACACTTTTTTTTCTCACTTGAGAGAGAAGAAGCAGTACTTGTATTTGAAGGCTATGAAGTCAGAATTAATTTTGCCTTTCAAAAGTAGAACACAGAAAGTGATTATTTGTCTTCAGGTGTGATCACATAGGAAACCAACAGTGATATAAAAAGGGGAAAAAAATCCTGAGACTTCAGAAATAAATTCAGAGGGTGAAGTTTAAGTTGGTTTGTTTGAAATAAGAGAATGTGAAAACTGTAGTGTAATTAAACACTTCTTTTTGGCTTGACAGCACATTAGTGTCTCTTTAAAGACCTACCTTATAATGTTAAATTAAGCTGTACATCTGCAAGGGGAAAATGACTCTACAGAGTCAGATGCCAAGAGCATCCATTCCTTTTAGAAACAATGGGCGATTTCTCATCTATGCTGATGCTCTTTACACCAGTCGAGTATCATACCTGGTTGATGAAGTAAGCCACATATTTCCTTGTCTTCCTTGTCTTAGCATAACAGAAGGGCTGAACTCCTCAACAACATCCTCTGACTGACACAGGTGGGATGACAATTGAGCCTGTGAAACAGTCAGGTGCTAGGAGGAATACCCAATGAGGAAAAAAAGTCAGGAAAGCTGCATGAAGAAGTGCATAGAAAGTTCAATTTTGCATTCGAACTTTGGAATGTTTATCAAAATATAATCTGAGGTTTCTGTCCTTCTCTAAATTAATACATATCAGCTCTTGGAGAGAGCAGTCTATTTCTAATATAATTTTACACTAGTTAATAATGCAGAGGTTACAGTGGAGTAGGCACCTAATTTCCACACTCATCTGAGTTCTGTATGATTTTAACAGTTCTAAGAGATTAGCTCACAGTTTTAGCTCTCACAGTCTCATTTTCTGCAAAGTTTCATGATGTCTGAAGCTAGCAATATGAATAAACTCACATTTCCACAATTTGTTCCTTAGAATTATAATGGAAGTTGAAGTATACTTACAAGCTTGTTCTTTAATATTTTAAGTAGCAAAACTCTGTTTCAAAGGAAGTAATACACTGTTTATTTCCGTAAAGAACATATAAGTCCCTATCTGAACATTATTTTTTTAAATAATTTCTGATGGAAACATGGAATTTAAGGAAGACAAAGTGCTTTGCAGCAGAATAATACAAACCTTTTAAAGTCAATATTGATTGGCTTATAAGGTCCTTGGAGTTGCCACACACTATGTATGTGGACAGTGCAGAAAACTCAAGAGGATGTAGTTCACATCAGCTTTGAATGCTTAAAATCATGTCCATACCAGAAGACAAATGAAAACAATGTTATTTCATAACTTACTGTGGTGAGTCTGGCTGAGCAGGAGTTTATTTCCTTATAGTAGCCTTCACAGGATCACCCTTGAGGAGAAAAGACAACGCAGAAAGAATCGTACCTTGCAGAATATACCACCTAAGGACTCTGTTGTGCCTTTTGCAACCAGACATGTCTATCTCATGTTGGCCTTTTTAGCCACCAACGTGCTTGCAACAAACGTGGGTAGAGCCCTTCCCAAATCTTTGTTCGCAAAACCCAACCATGATAGAAATATCACAAGTTTCATGACTTCAACAGGACTTATTGGAAGAACACTCCAGAACCTAATTTGAGGCAGTGATGTTCTTTTATTTTTTATTTTTTAATTACACCATCAGCATTAATCTGCCAAACCTTAATTTTATCCTCTTATGACTGATCATATTATGTGTGTATATTATAACATATATGTTCTATTAGTTCTGTAAAAATTTTAATTTTGTTACGAAAAGACAGATCTCAATGCATTATTTTCATTCTTCTGATCTCCCTCTAGAGCTCACACCGAGGCTACTTTCTAGAAAAATTATTGTGTAAATTATTTTTAATTTATTTTACATATGTGAATATTATGAAAATTATACATGTTGGCAAAGAAATGGTAAAAAGTTTTATACTGTCAGGAAAAAGAATAGTTCCAACATTCTCAATTATTTTGTGATTACTAGTATTTCATTTTCTTTTAAAAACCTCCCCATCATTATGTCATGATTTAAGACTTTTTATGAATTAAATATATATTTCCGGACAATTACTAGGTTCATTGCTAATCTAAGCCCATCAGCCAGCATGTCTTTTATCATATTCATCCCAGGAACCAGATTCAATAATGAAAGGCATTGCATGGTTGGACAGTTAGCAAACAGGGCATATTCAGCACACTAATTTAAACAGTACATATTCTTTTTGCACCAAGGGAAAAAGGCTGGAATAGACAGCTCACTAGATTCAAGGACTCAGCTGACCTCCTCGATTGTTAGATTAGTAGAAACCATAATAGTGTGGGGAACAGTGATCCTGTTTAAAATGTTTTGTTGATGTTTAAGCTACCACATCTGACTCTAAAAATATTTTACATGCATTTATGAGTTACACAGCATTTAGGAGCTTCTCTACTTTATTCACTTGTTTTGATGTCAAGTGAAAGGGAATAAAATCAAAATACCTCAGTGGTAGAAGAGATGGACACAGAAGAATTAACTTGCTCAAGGTCCAACAGAGCAGCAATCATCTCAGTAGGTTCCTAGGCTTTTCTCTAAACCATGTAATGGTTCTCATGTAATAACCTTTCTTTTCTGGCACCAAACAAAAGTTAAATTTTTGCAGGTAAGTGATGGAAAGAATACAAGTTGTACGAGAGGTAACCACTGCTGACTAAAGAAATTATGTTTATTGATTAATATTATGTCATGCCTCAGTTCCTCCACAAATTAGAAAATAACCTAAACATCTTTTACAAGTAAAAGAATGTGTTCAAACTAATTATAAGTCGCATTATAGGAGTTCTCCTGCTCAACAAGCTTGCCTAATTAAAACTAGACCTGAAAGCAACAGTGTAGCCATAATTTTTGCACCATGTTTTGGAATGAAAGATACTTAAGGGTAGGCCCTTATAGAGATATAAGCATTCTCTTCTTCAAATTATTCCTGACAGGTGATATAGCTGAGCAAGTCATTATTTAATGGACATTTTCTTAACTTAAATTATGTAATTTGTTTTGGGTTGTTTTTAATCTTTTCAATCAAACACCCAGAATACAACAAAATAAATATTTCTTCCTTTTTGCCTCAAGGGAACAGAATAGTAATCCCTTATTTAGATAGTTTTTATATTTTCCCTCTTAAGAAATAAATAATCTGAAATGAAGATTACATCATATAAAACCCTCCTAGATGACCAAATACTTTACTGCAACCTAAGTTTTAGTAACTTCATCCGCATATTAAGTACAACAAAAACAAGATTACAAATTAATATGAAGACTTATTAAGAACCAGATTATAAACCAAAAAATTTTAATTATTTCTTTTCATTTTTTTTTTCTTATTTTTTTGGGAGAACAAAAGTTATAGCCCCCTAGACTGAAGTTGTCTTCAGAGCAGTATCAGCATCAAGTCAATGACATACTACAATCATGAGCAAAACAGAAGACTTCTTTTAGATTGGAAAGCTTTGTACTCTTCATTCAAAAGAAAAAGACAGCAGTAATGGGAAGAGAAGCAGATAACACATCCTCCACATGAACAAATGCGTGCAGTCACTCCAACCACGTTCATGTTGAGTAGATGCAAACCAGGTCTTGACCAGGCATCATATAGCATGGCTGCCTCTCAAGCCAATTATCCATCTCAGAAATGCTGGGAGATCCAAAGCATGGGTTCTAGTGGAGACATACCCCAATCTTAGCAGTCCGGTGTTGTGAGCAAGTCACAAAGAGAGTCCAGGAGAGAGCATCCATGTCATGAGTCTTGATTCTGTGTTCTGCTTAGAGAACCATATTTTACTAGTCTTCCCAAATGTCATTCTTTCTGGATTTAGGAGGAAAAAAAAACCCAAAGAATTATTTTAAAGTAAGGAATCCAAAAAGAGACTTACCAGAAACATTTATATAAAATAAAGTATTTCAAGCAAAGTACTAGGCCTATAATGTGTTATTAAAAGACATTTATTTCCTTTGAACAGATCTCCTGGTTGGCATATTGCCTGGGAAGGCTTTGATAACAGAACTCTTATGGACAAAAAGTTGCATAAGAAAAGAAGACTCAGTAAAAACACTTTGTCTGATCTGTTCACAGTCCATTCAGGGACGTGTACTTATAAATAACAAAAGGCCGTAGACTTAGCACAAACTGGGGCTTTCCCATCAAGATAATGACAGATGGCTTTTAAACTTACCTAGCACTGGACTGAGATAAATGATATCTTCAGTTTCTTACTCAGCAGTACTGTATTTGGTTTTGGTGGTGTTTTTTGTGTTTTTGTGATTTTTTTTCCCCTTGGTTTTTCAGTGCATATTTTTCACATCCATAAAAAAGATTAGTGTTCTTTGGGAAATGGAAATTGTTAATGCACATCCATCAACAGAGAGCAAGGTGAACAGAGATAAACATTACACAGAGCACATTTCATTTTTCATCAAATTCTGAACGAAATGTATCCATTATTCAATAGACGGCTAAAAATATCATGCATTTGCAACTACTCCTACTTGTGTATCAACACAATTCATAAGTCTTAATTCATTAGACTAATGTGTTTATAAGGCAGCTGAAATGTCAAAGCACTGCTAGATTTAGTATAAACTTAAATTCCATTACCTGGCAGGCATTAATTGCTTATGGAGCGTGGGGATTCTTCCCAAGGGTCTTATATGTTTCCTTTTGTCATTTTGCTAACTATTCTGTCTAGACGAACTTAAAGCCCTTAATCCACCATAGGGATCAATAAACTGCACAATAATTCAGTCCTAATAATTAGCTTTCACTTAAACACAAATGGTCGTTTCATTGTGAACTGCAGTGCAAAACGATAATGCAATAATTAAAAAGACAGATGAAAGAGTGACTTAATAGGAAAGAGGTCTTACTGTTCAATTAGAGACATTACCATTCAACCTTTTTATTACTGCCACAACCTTTCAATTTTTTAAAAAATAATACTTCAAGCTATGCTCATTTAACACATGACAGTATCACTATTACATGCATAGTCTTATGATATGAGCTGCGCACTACAAGACTAATGCAAACCAGTTCTCTTGCTGAAACCATTAAAATGATGAGCATTTGCTGCTAAGGTTACAAGTTGTATATAAATCAGAGCACTAGAGCTGCCAAAACATGAAAGTTTTCATGTTCAAAAAGACTCTTTTGCCCCCAGGAATATGAGGAGTATTGCACAGCCATTTGCAATAATATTAACATGTTAGTCCTCTAAGAACTGTCTTAAGATATATTTGAAAGTAAATTCTATGACTTTTTAGTCTTTTACAATACCCGTTTCCTGATAAATCGCAGAGTGCTAAATTCCCTGTATTTGCTGATACAGCAATTTAGGTATAATAAGTCCAAAAGGTACAAAACTTCATTAACCTTTTAATACAGCTTCACAGATGTAGGATGATAGATATATTTGAAACTTCATGATCAAAGCAGTGGCCTAATAGCAAAATCTTTCACTTTACCTTTTCCTTGTCCTGCTTTCATTTTAATTTCTGCTATACCTTAATACATTGACGTAACCAGAATTTTATGCACTCTCACTGACAGATGGAGAATCCATAAGCAATTTCTCTTAAAGTCAGCTTTTACAAATGCTGGTATAGTTTTTTCTTTGCTCAGACTAGCTTTGTTCTTTGTTAATGGTCATGTTCCTATTCCTGTTACTCCTGAGCTGTAAGTATCAGTACATTACCTTTATATCATACAGATTCAATGTTTGATTAAGTACAGCGGCAGCACAAAAAACATTGAAGATCAATAGAGCATTCTTATCACTTTAAGCACATACCAATTTAGCTCTTAATAAAACCTCAAGTCATTGCTAAATAAGAGAAGGGAAAAATATATTTCTGTATTGATATATTTCTGTATTGGAGACCTGGGACTCAACTGTACATAATCTGAGATGGAGAACTTCAGATGTGAAAATTTGGGATTCACAAGCCTCTTTAAGGAGATGTTTCTCTTCTATTTGAGGTGAAGGATGGAGATGAAGAAAATGAACAGCTTAGAGCAATTGGGAAAACCTATGAGAAAAGCAGAAGAGATAAACTTTGGTCCTAGAACTGGTAAACTGACAGAAATAAATGAAAACAATTGCTGCTCTTCTCAATAACTAGTAGATATTTTACTACAAATTACCAACATGATCTGTGCCAAGCAGGAAAATTGCTGATGTTGGTGTGATGGGGGGGAAAAAACAGTTTTCCCCCTGAAGTTATAAAATGGTAAACCCCTAGGGGGTGGTTACCCATTGGGTTTGAGCCAATGAGCGCTTCTGCAAAATATAAACATATCATCCAGACTGGAAGAGTAGTTGTTGTAGTAGTAGTTGTTGGAGAGTGGCTGTGTTGTGAAAGCCATGAGCTGAGGGGTCCGGAGCCCACTGGGGGCTCTGCCTCCCCCCCCAGCCGGGGGGAGGTTACAGGGACCTAGAACAGTGTAAGACTGGGCTAAGTATCTGTAGCTGAGAAGCTGGAAGTTTTTTTCCCCATTGTGAGCAGCAAGAGCAGCTGCAAAAACAGCACTGGCTGGAGACAGTGGGAGACCCAAGAGATAAGAGAGAAGCAGCAGAGACAGCATGCAACTAAGGAAGACACAGAGATCTCTAATAGAGAGAGAGAGAGAGAGAGAGCACAACGAAGCTCTACAGAGACAGAGTTTGGGTAAGAACTGAAACAAACTCCCCAAACTCCTTGGAGACCCTTCCTAGAAAGGAGGGGTGGAGTGCAACAGCATTGCAGAGAGGACCTGAGAAGCTCAAGGCGTCCTGGAAAACTGGACCAGGATGGCCAGACGGAATGTGGAGGGGATGACCTTGGCTCCCCTTGCCGTTGCTGCCAAGCTAAGCTAGCAGCCTGCGATCAGAGCACAGAAGCTCTGATAGAACTCTTGAGGCAAAGGCCTTCAACTGAAAGCTACCTGAGATGTTCTGACTCAGGGGTGAATCCCCTGAGGAAGGGACCTTCATGGGGGGTCTTACACCCCATGATATGACGTGGTGAAGCGAGCTTTGTCCCTGCTACACAGTCCATGGAAAAGAAGACCCTCACTTGGAGTTGAAGGGCCGAGAGTACTGGCAGAGATCCAACTACAGCTGCTGCATGAAAGAAGAGAGCCTGCTGCCCTAGAGACACTGCTGCTCGGAAAGTAGAAAGGATTTCTTCCTTCCTGGACTTTTATTTGGAGAGAGAAGAGATTTGATCCATTGTAAATACTGCTTTATCATGGTAGAGATAGTTAAGATTGTACATGATGTATTATACTATTTATTTTGTACAGTCATTGTAATTAACTCTTTCCCCCCATTTTGAGTCTTGTGTGGTGTCTGGAAAACCCATCTCACACTGGGTTGAGATGAGGGAGGGGGGCTTGAACTTGGGAACTGGATTTTGGGGCTCTCAAACCACTACAGTTTGTTGTTTAGATGCTGCTGAACCATAATTCTCGGTGGTCAGTCCTTTACTTCTTAAAGTACTGTGAAGTAGTTAAAATTCACTGTCTCTAGAGAAGAACTAGGGATGTGTTCAGCACAGCTTTTTTCAGATGTCAAAACTAATTTTAAGAGTGTTCAGTGTGCAAGTTTTGATCAGTCTTTCCTTAGACACAGGATAGGATTTCTGGGTTGAAAAATATACTACAAAGTGATCAACATAACTGTGACTGGTGTGTTTGCCACTAACACTCCAAACTCCCTGTCCAAAACACATATACAGCAGACAGCTGATGTAAAAACCAGAATTCAAGTACATTCCATCACTACTTGATTCAGAGAAGAGCCCTGAACTTTAATGTTCCACACATCATCATTAAAATGCTGTACAAGTTTATTTTGTTTTAACTGTTTCTCTTTGAAATATCAATCCACAGTTCTCCAAAGGAGTTGAAAGTTGGTGTTGCAAAATTTGAGCTAAATAGAATGAAAAGAATGTGGTATAAAAAAGACTCTACTTACACAGCAATAGGTAAAAACTAGTTGTGTTATGTTTTGTGCACTGTTTTTACAGCTTAAATACTGAAGAGCATGAAAACTCATGAGATCATAAGTTAAAACAAGTTTCCCCTTGATTCACCTTCCAGTCTTTCTTCTTAGACATTCAAAATACCACCAGAAACAAATTTTGTGTCACTGTTGCTCCCCACCTTCAGCCCCAACTCTACTAGAGATGCAGGAAAGGTTGCTAGAAGATCTCAAGAGACACAAATCTGGAGCTTCCACACCAGGATAAACTGACTTACTATACCTCCAGTTAGTGAAACTGAATAGAATTGAATAAAAAAAGGAAGAATTTGGACATCTCCAGAGGGAAAGCTGCTGGAAAATGCACTAACAGCTCATAGTTTCTCCCCGTGTAACTTCCACAACTTCCTGCTCTGCAACTCTAAAGCAGCCTCCTTTGAAGTGATATTCTGACTTTAATATATTGCTTGCAACCAGAAAAGTGATTCTCATTAATAACCAATGCTAGGACAATCAAAATTCTCAAACAAAAAACCCTCACAAAACTACAAAACACAACAAAAACATGGCATTCATTGTCATCAAAAACAGGACAAGATGAAACTTTTAATTCAAGATATACCTTGAATTCAATGTGATTGCATTTGATGCAATTTGTCCAAAAGTTGATCAGTGGTTTGGCCGTTGACTTTCTTTTGGGAGGGGAGAAAGCAGAGAAAATCAGTAGTAGCCATGAGGTTTCAGTTCAGCGAGGTTTAAGAATGTTTTAAACTTAGAAATGCACTTCCCCAGAGGCCCAGGAAGTATACCTGTGTCTGAAAAGCTCTTAATGTGGAGTTAGAAACAGAAAAGCCTTAAGTAAACTAAACTTCATTCTAAATGTAAGCAGTGAGAGAGAAATCAGAAATCACAGATATTTCAGATATTGGTCATAAACTGAGAAAATAATACACAACAAAGCAACAAATAGTGTACTCCAGTATTGTAAGGTTTGTAGGAAGAGGTAATACTTGTTGGGCAGAACGATACTGTTAAGGATGAAGGACTAAGAGAACTAACATTCCAAGGTTTTACTTTTCCAACTGTATCAGCTACCTAAGACAGGATATGAGTTCTTTATAAAAAACTTTCCCCTTTTTCCCCCAGAGATTATCACAGCTACAAAAATGTTGTTATGATTTGTTTTCAGTTAAATCTAACAGTGTTCATTTTATCAAACTCTCCTCATTTACAAATGGCAGGCCATGATGCTCTTGTTAATAATTCTGTAACATACTCAGTTGTACGGATGAAGAATAATGTACAGTCAGAATATATTTTGAATCTATATCCTATAGCCAGAGAGATAGAATGTATAAAGGCAATTTCCTCAAAACCCTTCATTTCAAATATTCATACTGTTAAGAGAAACTGTTTGCTAGGATATTAATATAAACTATCAAGTATGAGATATGTAAATTAAGAATAATATTATTCATTTAACACTACTATTACCTGATAATCCCTATTGAATTTGGAGAACATTATATGATGCATGTAAATATCACAAAAGTATGATCAACATTCACAAACAGACCATTGAGAAGTTTGGATAAATCTGAAAAAACAATATATAATAAGGCAAACTGTGATCTCAGTTTTGAAATTAATCATGCTGATACATTCTGTTGCACGCTCTCAGCTTGATACCTCTTGAAGCTTCAACAGGTAACATCTGATAACATGAGGTGCTGTACTTCACTGGCCTCAGATCGTTATTAATAGCTAATAAATGCCAAGGACCTACTCCTGCTTGTTGATGGAAAAGGTAATCAAGGCTAATGAGTACCAAGAATCCCATTGTAGTCCATTGTTTCCTAGATTACTAGAGGTTAAAAATGGAAAATTTAACTCTGCCACTAAGAAAGTTAAAGGTACAATGTATTTCCAAGATCACAATCATTCACAACTCTCTGCTGCTTCCACAATATGTTATACATGAAAAGCAATAAGCTTGGCACAGGTTCTTCAAAATTGAGACATTTTATATGGAAATTGAGATAATTATGTAAATATGGAACTTTTCTACTCTGTATTTATAAAAAGCATGGACCTTGTCTAAATCCCTAACTTGACACAAAGATTATGTTCTGACAGCATTTACCTGCCATAGGTATACAGTTTAATGAGACAATGCTTGTGCTGGCAAGCAGTGTAATGAGAGAGTCATGCCTACGGTATTTTATCTGTTAGGCTTATGTGTTTAAATGGACAAGTAATTTTTAAAAGGTCATTTAGAGAATTCATGGTCATATAAAACAATGTAATCTGTCCTAGTGTTTAAGAACTCACCAGATTTGAGATAACACAGTCAAGAAAGCGAGCAGAAAACCAAGGATTCTTTTTAGTACAATTAATTAGATAAAGCAGTTCATGTTCTTGTTGGAGGTTAGAAATCTGAGGAGGGGAATTTTTCTTCCCTCTGCCCCCACTGTAGGAAAGACAGAGTTTGAATGGAAAGGGGGAAGGTGATTAGCTTTACAAAAGAACCTAGCTGGCTGAACCATATTCCTAACGGATGGCCCATCAGAGGCTGGGGGGAGAGGGGAGGAGTTTTTTGGGGAGGATTTGGCTGGCTCTTCTCGGAAGAGAGAGGGGAGTTTTTGGCAGAACTCTTGCTCTGGGAGGGAGGCAGGGGGTCTTGCATGCGTGCTTTTGGAGAGGAGGCCTGGAGACTGGTCTTTCTGGCTTCCCGCCCTGGTCAGCCCTGACTGCTGGCCTTGACCTGTGGGCAGGCTGTCTTTGTCTCCGGCCCGGACTTGCTGTGTTCTCATCGGAGAGTTTTTGTGCTCACCGGGAGAAGAAAGGAGGAGTCTTGGGACACCGTCATCTGAGGACAACAGTGAGTTCCGTGGGGGGTGGACTGTTTTTCTTTCCCCCTTCTCCCATTGGGGGAAGGGTCCTCATTTTCTTTTTGGCTCCTTCCCACGACCCGAGACCCCCCCAGACCCCTCCCTGTGTGGTGACTGCCAGAGCCCAACAGCGCCCCCTGCAGGCCAACACAGAGAACTGCAGGCTCTGCACCTCCAGTGACCCAACAATGCCCCCTGCAGGCCACGATTAGGACTGCACTAAAGGACAGAGAAGTATTCAGACTTTTTCTTTTGTTTGAAGGGGACTTTTGGGTACAGGACTATCGTCTAGTTTTTTTTGTGTTCTGTTACTGTTCTTGTCAACATACATATATCTTTTAATAAAGGGTTGTTATTTCTTCTGTTTTTCCGCACTTCTTCGATTAAAGTCCCTTAATTTTGAATTTACAATTGCTGAGAGAGAGGAGTTTGGTCTGTCTCATAACTCATCCTCTTTAGTAAACATTCCAGTCTCTTCAAACTGAGGCAGTTGTCTAAAAGTAGATTTTCAAAGAAAGATTTAAAATATTGCAATACCAATAAAGGAAAACCTACATACACAGAAATAATGAAAAACAGAAAGTCAACAGGGTACAGAATTATTTTTGAGTCCCAACCCAGAATTTTAAACATTACAATGCCTTTCCAGTGGTTCAAAAGCAGGAGAAGACATTTGACTCTCTATTGTATTATCTGAAAAGGTTAAAATCACAATGTTTTTGGGAACAAACTCAGTTTCAGGAGTCATTCCATAGGACTTCAAGTCATTCAGATGACCTACTGTGCGTCTTACTCACACTGAACTTCATGGCAAATTTCCTAAATCAGGATGACAAACTGTGCGTTTGAAAATATTTTAAATAAGAAACACTAGGTTTCCTGTAGCACTGTAGTTAAATAAAAATACTATACTTATCTGCCTCATGTCTGTACTGTACACAGGACAGAAATTCTTCTCTCACATAGAAAATATTCTTTAAAGCAATAGTTTATAACCATCTGCACTATTTTAAAAATAAGGAATTCTCTTGTTATGGTGTACATCTATCTTGATGAATAAAGAGTTTGACTTCTGGTAGCATCAACATTTTAGCTTTCTCCATACAGTTGTTTTCCATTGTTTCCTGACAAGATCATAATATTTGGATTATATACAATGATTCCAGATACAAGCATTTTCTTCCCTCTTACCTCTTTCTTTCCGGATATAACTGCCCAAGACACCAAAAATAAATGATGTAGCTGACAATATGTGTATGGATTATACTTTTTTTTTGAGTTCTGTATAGGGTTTGATTAAATTAGCCATGGCTAACAATGAGAGTCAAAGTAAAAAAAAAGTGATGGAAACATGTTACAGAATTTTTGCTACAGAAGTATACTTACAAATGGATAAGCATTGCCATTGAACTTTTCCATTTTAGTCCATGGACTTTTTGAAGACATTTTGCACTTTACTGCCAGATCATGTTTGACTTTATGCCATTTATATATCTGAATGCAAAATGTTATCCTAAAGTCATCTAAGAGGTAATGGGTATTTCCAGCCTTTCCGCTAAAGTGAGGAGATGCAAAAGCTCTAACAATCCTAGTCATTGACATTTACAACTATGGGCTTTGTTTTTAATACAGGGCAGTGAGCAATGTACTTTAGGCGTCAGAAGATGGTTTATAGCATAAACTAAAGGTGAATCACTTTTTTACTAGATTTATTAGCTAGAGGACCTGCAATCTCAAGAGGAAATTTGGCTAGTTTTAACCCAAGTAGTGCTACCTCTTATATTCATTTCCTTTGAAATTCTCAGCAGATCTCAGGCATCTAAAATGTGTTATTCAGGAATGCTGTTTTTTTCCCCAGCTGATTTCTGCCACCTTGGGTAATGGCAGAGTACTCATTAACAAACTAATTGATTTTTATTAATTATCTGTGCTGTAATCTTTTTCACTGATTTTTTCCCTGGTATCTAAGCTTATTAACTGCAAATACGCAGTCAGTATATAATTAGTCCTGAAGTAAAAGTGGACTCAATGACACTCATTGATTTAAAATCAAATACATTTATATTTATATATAAATATATATAAACCCTACATTTTAAAGTGTTATTATCAAAATAAAAACAAATAGTAAAAACTTATGACAAATTTCAAGACTAAATATATGAAATAGGACAATTTAAGAAGCCCTTTCCATAAAATGACCTATTAATATGTAATTTCCACTCCCACATTTAATGCACAAATTTTAAATGAAATAATGCTGAATGGTACAGAGTAATAAATGCTACTGATATTAAAAATGCATACCACTATTACTGTTGCTTTTCAGGATCTTCTTCTTCATAGGTGTAATATGTAATTTATTAATTAGATATTAAAATGTTTTTAAATATAGCACCTGTATATATGAACTGTTTTCTTACAAGTTTTCTTAAAAGTGAATGGTCAGCACCTTCTGCACAAACCAGGAAAGACATTTTGGAGTCTCTGGTTGATCTTTATGAAACTCATTTTAGTAAGCCCAGCCCAGTTTTACTAATTCTCATAAAAGCAGAAAGCTACTCATCTAGGCTAACTTTTATGTAATGTCTAATAAAAAACAATGACAGAGACCAACTAACAATTCCACATTACAGCTGATTCCTTTTGGCTGCATGGCCACCAGACTTTAACCGTCAAAAAAAAACCCCAGAAACAATAAAACCTTTGGTTGTTGCAGGCTCCATTCCTCCTTCATCCACCAAAAAAGCACTCATTAAAAGAAGATTTTAATCTTACTGCACGTATCTTCATTCTCAACCAGGAAGCAGTCTAAGAAGTTATTGACAGCAAATGAGGTAATCACCAACACTTTCAAAGTCCTATAATGTCTTTATACACAATACAACGAGTGAAAAGTTCCCAGTAATTATTTCAAGCAACTAATTCTGACTCATGTAATGTTCACGTTCAGCCCTGATGAGTTTCATGCTATATTTGAACACTTTATTTGATTAAATCTCTCAAAACTATTACAATCTCTTAGTATTAGATAGTTGCAAGGAATAAGCTTTCATATTTGGCTTTCAACAAATACAGTAATTTTTCAGACATCACATATTGCTGTTTTTACTAATTGACCCAATAGAGCTCAAAGATCTAATAGAACATAGATGGAAATTGATATCAGTTTATATACATGTTTACATACCTGTACAAAAGAAGGTTTGTATAAACATAGGCAACAATAAACACTATTAAGCACAAAGTAAGAATACAGTGGGAGAAGCATGAAATTGATTAAAATGTTTGATTGATTGTTCACATAAAATTCTCCCAAAGTCCTAAAATCATTTTATGCTAATTGTTTCACATGTTCTAGCTATTGCTAGCTGTCAAATCACCACTTTTACTAAGAGAGAAGTAAAAAAAAAAAAAAAAAAAAAGAGCTAAAAATCACCTTGGTATTCTAAGTTAGAAATAGCAATAACAACATTTTATATCATGTGTTCAGAAGGAAGCAAGATTTGCCTATACAGTCAGACCAGCTGCAACATGGGTTATGAAAAGTTCTGACCCTTTAGCTGATGGCATGCGATCTGCTAGTGGTGATTATCTGATTAGTGGTGGCTTGACAGATTTTCAGTGTTTAATCCCTAGTTAATTGTTGAAAGTATTTCTGAAAATCATTGATTCCTTTGATCTTCTCAATAAAACATCTTTTTTCTTACAAATATATTGTGACTCTGTAGAGAAGCAGCTAATATTGCAAACAAAATAAAAATTAAAGGCTTGATCATAAAAAAGAAACACTGTAAGCAACAAACTGTGGACAGTAAGGTCAGTCAGATGGAGAAGAAGACTCAGTTCAAGGAGAATCTTCTAATAGAACAACAATTGCTGTCCATCCAGATAACAGATCCATGGTATGCAGATGTTAGGAAGAAAAGAGTGCAATTCTGTCCAATTCATATATTGCTTATGCAATAATGTGATATTAAAGTGACATCAAAGTTTATTGTGCCCAGAAGGAATTATCAGAAAGGTCAGGTTTCCTAGACTACACTAATGACAGTGTCAATGTCACATTATTTATCTCATTTACTCCCATTTTATGTGTGGCTGATAGGTGAATACTGTCCCATTTCTGCACTTCCACAAACAAGTCCAAAATCAGCTCACCATGCAACACAGATGTTATATTAAAAGAAATAGTATTTTATTTTATTGTATTTTTTTGTTCTCCTTATCTGTACAATGAAACTCCAGGCAACACTTCAAGCAGCACCATAACCACTATCATAATTTCTGAGGCATATTCCAAAATACCCCTTTTTAAAGTTTGGGAAGAATTTTCAGCTAAGACTTGTCACTATATCATTTGAGGATGATCCAGCTTCATGCAATTACTGGGTTTTCTGAAAATGAGTTCTGCTAATGTAAGTTATTATGACTGGAGTACATCTGGAAGATTAAATATTCAATATATCAATAGAAACTTGTAAGTGTCAGTTCTCCCCTTCCCATGTTAAAGTCTGTTCAAATATGCTTACTAAAGCATATCTAAACAACTAAAATAGTTATTACAACAGAAGAAGAGCACTCTGTGAAATAGCCTTGAGCAAAAGTGGTTGCAACAGTTCTAAATACTGATTTTTTTTCAGTCAGCACTTACATTGCTTTAATTCCTTATCCCACAAATCATGCTGGTTCCACTGCATCAAATTTTAAGTAAAACTGAAAATATCGCCCACAAAATCTGTAACACATAAGGCCAAAGTCTCTGTCTACTGTTAGACAGATAAAACAGATTAATAGGCCCATGACAAGAGAAATAAATGCAAATATCAACACACAAAGTCCAGATGCATGGAGAGGTAGGGTATCATACACATTTCATAGTACCTGCTTTTCCAGTAGTTTCACTCCGCTGCTTTTTACTGTCAGAGGCAAATTCTCTGTGTCTTTAATATTTAGCAGAAACTTCCCTTAACAGTTGAAACAGAGAAAAGGACCTTACTCCTGCTAAACATACAGAGGTCTTGGTTATTTAATAATTTTTACAGCTATATGCTTCTACATAAAGGACTCTATACATTCTTTGCGCTTCTCTGAGAAAGAAAGGTGAAATCTTTATTTCAACCACGGGAATGACAGCGCCAAGGGATGACAGGATTTAATATGATGTGGTGCAAAAGCATGAACTCAACATTTACACAACAATAGTAAATTGAAGAAAATTACCATCTTCAGCATTATCGGCTAAATACCTTCCAGCATGGCTCTCCAGGTTCACATACATGTTGGGTATTGGAAATCAACTCGACAATCATCTGTATTTTGATGTGGTGGTATCTAAGCAAGCTGAGGTCTAAGACTCATTTATGGAAAATTGGGAATTATACTAAAAATACCGATGGGAATGTTAAAGATGTCAAAGACAGAAGCCTAGTCAAAGAACTCATACCTATATCTTCTCCTATAGCATGAACATGAGCGTAAGTTTTATAATGAGATGACCTTGACCTGCCACTTTCTTTTGCAAATTACTAGTGCCTTAATTATTTGCATCCATGAGCTCAAATGAAAATACTTAAGTATATATCAATATGCTCATAAATCATCTGCAGGCAATAAGTAATCCAACATAGATAATTAGAGAATTTACGGAAGGCTTACTCCTTCTGTTTATCTGCTTATGACATTTGCAGTACAGCCCTAACAGCAGGATAATTACTAGATTTATTCATCAAACAAAATCACGCCTTCTGGGAATGCACAGTGACTCTGGTTTTAGGACTAATAAAGACATTTTTCACCAAAACTCAAGTACTAATTTGCTCAATAACTAGCTGCAATAAGCTTTTATGGAAACACTCAAAGAAAAGGCTTGGCACCAGAGGGCAGATAATTAAAGGTGCAGTATCCCCATACAAAAGTCTCTGAATAATTCCCTGACCATATTAAAATTTAATTGTTGAATATAAATTGAAAAAAAAATAAGTCACTACTGTTCTTTCTCTTTCAGTAATTATTCTTCTCATATCAAAATATGGGTCTATATGTATATAATAAAAGAAAATTGCTAAGATTTTTAAAAATTGTTTCTTAATTGATTTTCAGTAACACCAGGAAAACACAAAGAAATAAAGAAACCTCTCAGCACTTCAACTTATCTCTTAGTAAAATTGGTGAAAGTATTTTAAATATTTGTGGAAGGATATGGATGCAGACTACTGCACTCCATAACCACAAAAGTAAACAACTGCACTACAGGTAAAAAAATTCTAATAAAAAGTAAAAAAAAGAAAGCAAAAATCCTGTGCTGTTTGATCAAGACAACAAAGATTGTGTAATTCTTACTGCTGCAAAAATTTAAGGAAGTTTTGCAAATGAGACCAGCTTTCCCCTTAATCTTTTGCTAATGATTTCTTGATTTTAGCTGCTTTTCTGAATTTCTAGTCTCCAGCCTAGAAATCCAGAAGCTCCTGAAGCATGGGAGTTAACTCCTTCTCATCTCCTAAGAAATTAAGAGGGCAGCTTCTACAGTACTTGCCAGGCAATGGGCATTCACAATCTCCATGCATACTGGTATCAAAATTCTGCTATTTGGGGCAGGATGGATGTTCCCTGAGATGCTAAGATTTTACTGTATCTGAATGCAGCACAGCCCTAGGCAGAGAAATGCCTAGGCAGAGAAATGATGAACTACAGAAAATGCAGACTTTTAAACTAGTATTTAATTGTTTAATGTCATGGCTCTTGGTAGAGCATTGTTGCTTGAAAAATAAATTGGGTAATTCAATTAAATGGCTACAGAAGATACATCATATCAGATGTAGAAAGGCAGTAACCCCAGCTTGAACTTCATGTCCCACATTGCTTCACTTATTTGACAAATGGATTCTTGAAAATAATTGAAACACATGGCTGCCAGCATAGGTCAATAATACTTTTTTGCCATTCAGCCTCTTAACAGCTTCCATTTTTTCTTGCACTGTGCCATTCAGGGCAAAGATTGCATTTTCCTGGTAAATCATGCAAGCATTATTACTAAAATGAGACTAAATGCAATGAAAATGGACTACATAAAAGTAATGGCACTTAAGTAAAAGAAAGACCATCTACTAGGGCAAACACTAAATGTCAGATTTTAATATTATATGACTTTTCTTCCATTATAAACTTGTATTATAGATGTAAGCAGGGAAACTCAGTAACTATACACATGTTACCATTTGTTTAGCTAACCTAATCAGTGTTAACAAGAGAGACCAGTGAGAGAAAGCTGATATATAAATGGGTTTAGAATATTTGTATATTTTATTTGGTTTACATTAAGCAGCCAGCACACAAAAGTATAGTATGCCATAGATTGAGAAAAGATGCCATTTTTAATTTTTTAAGCATTAATTTATAACTTCTTGTTGTGGCAAAGAACACCAAAGCTGTCTGAAGGGAGACATTTTTTTTAGTGTTTAGAAAAGTCTTTGGATTTGCAGATGCCAAAAGTATTAATCAAAGATTTAAATCCTTCAGAAAAGAAAATCACATTTATTTGGTCTGATGAAGTTACAACTTGGTAGAGTGACGACTTACACTCAATGAGTCAGAGAGGAAAGACACCAAAAACAAGTTTTAGAGAACTGTAGCAGAGAGACAGTCAGCATTCCACCTCAGTGTTTCTTTCACCTCATCCAAGCTCTCAATTGCTTACAAGTCTGGTTCAGATTTGGTAAATCACTCCAGAAAAAACACAGATGTTTTTGGAGTAGAAGGCAGAGGTTTGTCTAACGGCAATTACAAATAAATTAAAAAAAACATAACAAAAATAAGCAAACAAACAAACAAATGAAAAGCAACTTGTAAACATCTTTTGTGTACCAGACTTCATCTTTCATTCTCACACTTTGAACAAATCTTTCATAGCCCCGTAGCCATAAGCCAACAGTTCTTTCCTTCAAATTCCAGTTAGGCAAAATTAAGTTTTAGCAGCCTTTTAACACTAAGCCTTTCACTCAGGCTTTGGACTTAATACCAAGATTTCAATATACTAATTCAATTATGTAGTGTTATGGGTAATATTCTTAAATTATATCTAGTAGAAAAAAAATTAAACCATCTTTCTCATCTCCCTTCCTTCCATCATAACTGTAGATTCTTATGCTTCTTACCTACTTTATCATAATTTTTGTGTATAGTAATAAAGTCACATTTCTACATCTAAAGATACAAAATCATATAGAAGCAGTGTAAACTATGCTTGCCTTCATTAAACTGGTCTCCAATTTTTAGCTTCTAAAATATTATTAAGTCCGCAGCTACTAAGAGATCTGCCCTGCAAATCAGTGGCAGGATGTGCAGGAATTCCTTCTAAAAAATGGAAAAGACAAACATGTAGGAAAGCATGAATGTATACGGAAACACATTTCTTACAATGCAACTTATACCTACTTAAATCTACCCATATGACCCTTCAGTAATATGCAGAATTCAGAAAGGCAGCTGAAATGGATGAAGAGGAAAATGATGAATTACTGGTTGTAGCCCTACTCCTACTGTGTAATCTGACAAACCACAAATACCTGTTCATATTAATCAATTCCCTTCAGATAGCTAAGAAGAAAACTAACATAAAACATTATTTGGGAGGAAATAACAAACCAATATTTTTCTTCAGAAATATTATTGAATTTATTCTTATTTGTTTTCCAAAATAAAATTAACTCAGAATTTTATACTTTTATGGTTCAAAATGAACTCTAAAAGTTTAATTGTTCTGTAGCTGCATATTTTTAGACTATCAGTCAAATATTGGGAGGAGGTGAAACATGGAGGGAGTTATATGTTATTGTTTGTGGGCTTACACAGTGAGTTTTGACAGTTACTGTTGCCAGCCCCTGATCTCAATTTCAGCATGGTATTTCAAAGCTCTCAAGGCTTACTTTTCCCAATTAAGGATTATGGAAACAGGCCTGGTGAGCCTAGAGGGTTTTGAATTCATGCTTGTCAAATATTAAGCAAACATGGGTATCATCAGGCTCACAAAGCTCTGATGAAACTATGTGTATGCAATCAGATAAATAAACAGGAAATGTTATGTAATATATGTCAGAGGTAATTTCATAACGAACAGCAAACATCAACTATACCCTAATGATTTAATCAACTCAGCTACTACTAATATTAAATAACTATATCTTTGCAGGGTAAAATACAATCCACATCACAACAATATGTTTTCACATAGCTTTCTACCATATAATCTCCATGAACTCTCATCTGCAAATCAAATATCCTCAGCATACCATCAGTCAATTAGGTGTGTATTTATCCTTAAGATTTAATTTATGTCACTTGGGCTACAAGTCAGTTTTCCTAATTAGAATATATCCATCAAGATTAGAAAGTAGGCTTGCGCAAATTTATAATGAATCAGTTTAGAAAAAGATAAATTTGCATAAAGTAAATTGTAAGCTAATACAATGTTTAAGTTGAGTCTTCAAGGGTCAGAATTCAATGTTTTCCACACTGGCATGTCCCTCTTAGGCATACAAATTAGAAACAGATCCTCAGCATGAGCCTGAGTCCCATTATCAACTGTATTTTATTGCATCAAAGAATGAATTTCATGAAGCCGTAATTTTAAGATTATTAAGATTATTAAGTATGGACAGTGAAGAAGGTGTTAGAATGAACTACTGAGTTTTGACAGTCATGGGCATTTTAATATGTGCATGTACAAACAAAGGTATGTTGTAAACTTTAGTTCTTAAGAAAATATTGAGAATACTACTGTAGGAATGAAGGATGAGGGGGTTTTTGCATGAGTATTTCAAGTTTAATCTGTATCAATAGATACATGATAAAGCCCCTCAGGAGGCTATTCACAGAGTCTAAAAGTTAGGCTGATATTTTGAAAATCACCTTAAGGGCCACTTTCTCCGTTAACACTAGGAGATCAGTCAACTAATTTAGCTAACTAAACTAGGTAGTAAAATAAAATATTAATAACCTCCAAGGAATGTATATAATTTTATCTGAAAAACAACCTTGTACACTTGGCTAGAGTCAAAACTACGCTGATAGAGGGTGGATAGTCAAAAAAGTTCAAATCAACTGTTGAAATCAACTCCTGAAACCTCGTGAACATGCACCACACTCAGGTGAGCTGCATACTTCAGGTGCAGGGAAAGGAATTCTCCTCCATCAACCTACTTTAGACAGTTATTTTGTTAAGGTACAGAGGACAAGGCATAATAGAAGATTTCCCTCTCTCTCCTCTCCTTTCCCTGTGCCAATAAAAGACCAAGCTCACCATGAAATGGATTCTTGAAGAAACTCTGACTACGCCATTTCTTGAATGAATATTCTGAATGGACCAAAACAGAAACCTTGCCATTTATATCATACGAGGAGTCATTCCCTAGCTGGAACAGCTCTCTTTCTTGTTTCGACTAACAATTCTTTCCTCCTGTCTTCATGGTTTTGGTATCTATATGCAGCTGTTAACTCAAATGAGCCCAGTTTCAGTCTGGGTTGCAGAACCTGGTAGCTGACAAAATTGCACCTTCCTGCTCCACTCCTACTTTTTGAACTACACCACTGTGCATGTTAAGAAACATCTTCCCCTGTGAAAGGTATGTCTCTTGGAGTACTTTTTTCTTTTTTGAACTTCTTGTTTTCTAAAACTATAAAATGTTTTTAAGCTCCAAGTCTTCTGACACAAGTTTAGACCTGTTGTTATAGACAAAAAAGTAAAGTCACCTCTAGACAAGCAGCAGATCAAGGAGGGCATCTTTCCTAGTCAGCTCCTTTAGGACCTATTCCATAAAGTTGTCATCAGATTTTTTAGGAATCTTCTGGCCCAAGTTATACCAGATGTGTTATGCTCCCAATTAATTTCTGACAAATTCAAGTCCTTCATAAGAACAAGGGCAGTTGACTTGGAAGAGTCCTTTAGTTCCTGAAAGGGACTACAGTTAGCTTCATTGTTGTGGCTGGGAGGTCTATAGTAGACTCCCACAATGACATCCACATTTATTTGTTTGCGCCTTGATTCTTGCCAGAGGCTCCCAACTGTGCCATTGCCAATTGTGACCTCCACACATTCTAGCACTTCCATTACATAAAATACCACCCTTCAGCCTCTTCTGCCCTGCCTATCTCTCCTGAAGAGCCTGTAACTGTCCAACAGGGCACTCCAATCACAGGTCTCATCCCACCAGGCTTCACTTATGCCAGTGATGTCACATCTCTGGGACTGCGCTAGAGCTGTAAGCTCCTCTTATTTGTTCATCATAAAATGACAAAAGCCTGTGTAGTCATTTTCTATGAGTTAATCTTACTTTTACTGAGATGAAGTAAGGATATCTCCAAACCAGGATAAGTGAATAAGTTTACAGGATAGTTAAAAATGTATGAGAGCAACTTCCTCACATTTACTCCTACTGGCCAGATATAGCTGTGATTTCTCCAGAGGAATCTCATTTTTCTCCTTATATATATGTATATATATGTATGTGTGTGTGTATGTATAAAATTATATAATACGTATATGTAAATTATATAATATATAAATAAAAATATGTACTTGTCTTAGAATACAAAGTTGTGTTTATAATACTTGAGCATCTTAAATTGCATTCTAGTTTGTTATCGCTACTGTTTGAAGTAGGTTTTAACATAGGTGGAAGAGGCAACCCCTTAGGAGCTACCTATCTATTGAAAGACTTATAAGTGTTTGAACTGAGAAACTCCACTTCATTTCTATAATTTACAGTGTTGCTTACTACAAAGCTTTGTATTAACCTCTTTCTCCTTAACTGAAAAAACTTCTTCAATAATTGTTGTCAGAGAGTGGGAGCATTCCAATTGTATTTATTTCTTGTTGGCTAGTTTGACTGGGGGCATTTTAATATTGTTTCAGCCCTGGCAGAAATCTTTTAATTTTCCTTAAAAGGGCACAAAGCTTCACCTGTCTGTACATATTATAGCTGACACTTCTCTGACACTGAGATCAGCTTGGTTGATCGGAGCATGGTGCTAATAACATCATGATTGTGGGTTCAATCCCTGTATGGGCCATTCACTTAAGAGTTATGGGTCCCTTTGGACTCAGAATATTCTTTAAAATATATAGTAAACCTAATCATTCTGTGAAATCTGTGAAAGGTTCAACCTTATGTTTTGAATTATACCACACAGCCTTATATTTTGAATTCTACCACAACCAGTTCTCAAACAGAGCTGGCTACTGTTTCAGCATTTCTTAAAACTTTGAGTGTTAAGGAACAGTCATAATTGTTTTCACTAATTTTTCCCAAAGCCACACACATTCTTACTGCACCCCTCTGCCAAACTTGTCCTCAGAGCTGGTCAGTTAAACCATCATGTATAAGATGCTCTGAGACTTCCCAAGTGTCCATTTGAAGAGGAAAGAAAAGACAAAGAAAGCAACTACAACTTAGCAAATTTTAAACCACTGGTCATGAAAGTGACTTTCTGCTGGAGGCAGTGATCCCAGGATCACAGTGATGTCAGCCTCAGCTCAGCATTTGGCAAACACAAATCTCGCATAGACAGTGTAATGTCTGTTACAGTGTTATCCCCATGAGGAATAAGTCTCCTAGTTTGAAAACAGCAGGACATAACCTTAACAACATAACAGAGGGGACGGGTATCCTATATTCAATACTTTAAAGAAATGTAATTAAAATACTTGAGTAGGGCATTATATGGGATTTGTAGAGGTGTGGATCCAATCCATTCAAATGCCTCCATTTGAAAAAAAAAAAAAAAGATGACCAGATTAGCATTCAGTTATATTTTAGGAACTGGAATTTACTCTATGACACTGAAGATCTCCTAGTTCATATCATGGTTGTGAAAACTTTAGTTTAGGCTCACAGAGGACCTAAAACTTTCATAGTCTAATCCCTAGACTGAACAAGAAATGTCCTTAATGTTTCCTTTTCCTAGTTTACTTGCAGAAAATATTTCCTCCGTAACACAGCATGACAGGAGAATTGGGTACATACCTTCAAAAATGGTATATGACTGGTGGAAGTGGCACTCTTTTGAAACATAAGTAGCAGAAAACAAATTTTAACTGTATTTTATTAAAGATTTTTGCTGAGTCCTGAAAGCAAAATCTTTAGGCACTTATTTTTAACAAACTATTTCAGGTTGTTGATCCTAAACTGATGGAAATGTCAAGAAGGACAACTGGATTTGGAACATAAACTAGTGTTCAATATTTCCTATAAGGTATCTAAAGACTGTCATTTGTCAAGTTCTATGTCAATAAGGAAATTCATGCTGGCCTCCAATTTAGCTTTTTCCTTGAAAACCTCGGAGGACTAGAGATGGTAGAGGCAATGCATGATTTCAGCACAAAAGCTAAGATAAGCTGTGCACGCTACATCTGCACAGTTCATTTTGCTAATTTATTTATGCATTCCTTTTGGTTACGAAGCCTACATTTATGTGAAGAACAGGTTGTGCACAAGTAGAAATTTATGTATGTAGGTTTAAACACTTTGTTCTTATTTCATGGGTAACTCTTTGAGGATAAACAGCACCATTCCCAGCATTTTCAGGATCAGGGTCTGACTGTCGAAACAACAGACTCCCAAGCACTGCTTTTTGCATCAGGTATCATCACCTAGTTAACCAGTGGGTTTTGATTCAGTATCAGTCAAGAGGTATAAATGCAGCTTGCACTAACCTTTGACTTCATCAGAACCTGCAGAACCTGCAAAACATTCAGCTGCTGCACACCCACATAAGACTTCCTCTTCCATGGGAAACTCAGAAACACCACAGTAAATGAAGTTGACTGAGGCCAAATATAGCAATCAGTGGGCAATTACTTTGACAATTCCTTGTTCCAAGTGTGCATCATCATTAATCTCACCCTGGTGATCTTACCCCTGTTAGGAAATGCAGGAACTATCATTCTAAAATACTAACAACATCTAATTAATCCTGTTAATTCTGTCGAATTTGTATATGTATGATTTTTAAAGTGACAAAAAACCCTAGTCAATGTCTAGTTAACATCTTCATCATCAACTACAGCTGACGGAGCTGTGTGATTGGAATGCTGAGATTAGCAGGAAATTCAAGGTTGTATTTAAATTGCAAGCCAATGAATATGAGGATCTCAGTACTGAAGATGAGAAAACTAGTAAACCTTGTTTGACTCTTCAACAATGCAAAGAAAATATTTCCAAATACAAATTACACTGTGATAAATGGTACATTGTGCTGCTGTGTTTTGTTTTTAAGAGATTTACTACAGGGTGTTTGAGCAACTGCTCTTCTATTTTGAAAATGGCAACAGGAATTTTTAGGAGCTCAAGAGCTAATCATCAACTGTCACGGTGAAAACTTTGTTTACGTGCAAAGAAGCTGAAAAAATGCATCAGTCAGGCAATCAAAAAATTTTCACCTATACAATAGGAAAAATATATGATAAATTTCAAAACATTTTATTGATTACAAGAATGTGGATGATCATTCACTGACTTGTAAAACTTCTGTTGTTAACAAATGCAAGGAGAAAAGATGTAAGTGCTGTGCAAAAGAAGATAGAAACCTCCTTTACCATGAAGTACTGTACCCTATTTTTTTTCCTTTTACTTCAAACATTGGTCATTACCAATATTTCCTGTGTGCATATGGCACTAATTTCCTGACAGATGAAAATACACATCTTTCTTGTCTGAAAAGGACACAGATAGTATTGATCAGAAAAGTATAGAAACTTTGGAGTAGAAATGACATGATCAATGCTGCAGGATGAAGGTAAATAATGATAGTCTTTGAGACACAGCACTATTATATGGTAAATATTTAACCAATTTTTAACTTTCCCACAGAAATATAACAGCAATATTCTCCTCTTAGCTTATACTATTGGTTCAGGAAATCCTTAAAGCCTTTACAAGTCCAACTGTGTTCCTTCGACTAAGCAATGTTGCTTTTTTGAACACTATGAAATATGCAAATTTGATATAAGACTATGCAGTTGCATTTCATTTTAAATATATGATGGCAAGCAGTACAGCATCTGGAATCTGTAACCCTCAGTACATGCAACTCTTCTTTATTCACAGTGTCTTGAGAACCAGTTAGCCAACGGCTTAGTGAACTGAAACAACTGAAACAACAATCTGTTCTTAACTAAGACTTTGAAATCTGGACTTATTCTGCTAATTCATGAGGTGGCAGGCTTCCCCCTGCATTGCTTCAAGAACAGATGTTTTACCATTGTGCTTAATCACCTACTGAAATGCTATATTTGTGGTAAGATGTAAAGTTGATATATTGAGTTCTTTAACATTAACCCTATTGCTTAAATAAATTTCCAAATCAGATTGTGACTATGTTTACACATTCCTCCTGAAATTTTACAGGAAAATTTTCCTTTATGTAATCACATTTTTTTTTTTAAATAATAAATATCCCTTCGCTTCAGACAACATAGGCTTGTCTCAGCTATTTTATCCCTGTACTTGAAACAAAAGAGGAAAAGGAAGCCCAAAGACAGGCCCTTTTATAGACACCAGATGGACCTTGAGAAAGAAGAGAATTTTTGAGCAACATCATGAATATTTTCTCTGGAAATCTCGCTTTCCGAGTCCATTAATAATCAGCACAATACTTTGTGGTGAGGGAAGATTCCAAAACAGATGTTACTTTCTGAGCATTTTTTCTACTTTCTTCACATCTTTGTATATCTGCAGAGCAACATAAGCACCTTTCTAAAATAAAAAAGCTAAATTTAACTTTTCTTTCACACGGGCAACACTGCCACATTGGAGTGCTTCTGTAGCACATATCCTGCCAGACTACTGTGTGAGGTAGTGTGATATGCAGCAACTGAACATCAAATATGTTACATTTATCTTCTGCCTTGGCTACCCATGAGCAAGTCATGATCTTGACCCACCTGCATAAGAAGGTGAAAATAGTAATCCCTTGTTTTCCTTACTAATTTTCTAAAATAGACAGTCACACTAAGATTTTTGTAAAATAAATTTTAAAAGTTAAATGAAGTACTTGTTTCAATAGAATCTAGTAGTAGAAGCAGGAAAGAACATAACTTGGTAGAAAACCTTGTATTTTCTCAAAAACAGAAGTTTGTGAGAACAAAATAAATTATTGCATAGTATGCATGAAGTTATCACACTCATCACAGAAAGAAATGTGATGCTTCTTTCTTTATTTTGAAAGAAGACATAATGTGCCTCCTAGAAATTAGCACCCTGGAAAGAATTGGGAGTAGCAATTTTTTTCCAATCCTCTGCTTTAAAGGGAAGTGTTCCAGGTAAGCTATTTGTGGTCTTGTTGGAGATCAAAATTATTTTACTCTTTTATTAGGAAAAACTCCACCTCATACATCCATGCAGTAAAGATTTCTTTAATAAAGAACAGTAAATGTACTAATATAAGTAAATGACCTGAGTGTACTGCATGGCTAGCAGTTAGAGGGCTTAAATATGCCAATATATAGATTTTTTAAAGTGCTTTAAGTGTTAAAATCATTTTCTTATTCTGCAACAACCTTAGTTAGTTTATTACATAATTTTGGGGTTATGGTCATGGATATTGATTTGGCATATGGAATTTTGGTTGTATTAGATACTGTATCACCTGCTTAAAGTAAGTAACAGAGTATAATAGCTAATGTAAGAAATATTACAAAGAAAATATTTGACTGAATTGCTCTGTAAGTTCTAAACAGAATATTTGCAGTTGCAAGATTCAAGAACCTCATGTGTATATATATGTAAGAGGGTACCACTTGTTTAACATGAAAAATTAAAATTATTATACATTAAGAAGAAAATATGGAAATAAACTATTTCCATTCTACTGATTACAGTTTCTTTCAAGAAAATCTACTCCTAAAAGGGAACAAACAAGCAAACAAGTAAATAGAAGATTATCAGTGTTAACTTACTTTACTTACTAAGAATACTGCCATAGTTTTCATATTCCAGAAAAAACTTTTTGCCACACAATTTTGATTTTATGCTGCATCAAAAAGTGAAAACAAAGCAAAATAGGTCAACTGACTACACTTCAAGGTACATGAAATGAATTAAAAATATTATAAATACAACTTCAGAAATTTTTTTCTTGATTGATAAAGGAAAATAAATTGTAATGGCTCAGATGACTAGTAAGAATATAGAGACTAAAATTACCTTTCTTAGACATATAACCTTATCAGTGTTGACCACTAAATGGCACTTGGTAAGCAGCATAGGGTAGTATTAATGAACTTCAGCTAACACTCTGAGTTAAGATGTCAGCCGCAATAGAAAAGACTGAAAGGCTTTTTTCCTTCGTCTTATGGATTTGCTTGCCAGATCTGAAAAATTAATTCAAGAATCTTCTTGAATTCTTTCAAATGTTTCTTGCCTTTTTTTTTTTTTCTGAACAATGCATTTTAGATACAGTTATTGCAAGTTTGAACTGCCACTCTGCCTCTGACAAAAAGAAGTTGATTTACTCTACACAAACCAATCAATCCTCAGGATTGATAGTAAGTAGAAAGCTAATTAAATCTGCAGGAAGTTCTCTAGACCTGGGACCTAATTCTCATGTGCAAGTCATGACTTGAATCCCTGCTATCTGTGAATTATCCACTCCCTGTATGATCTAAATAGCAAACACTGGTATGAAACTAAACAGTCAGAAGAAGTGTCCTTCAGGTAAAGGCTTTACAAGAAAGCTAAAAGAAAGCCTGTAGCAGCTTTTTCAAGTATATTACCTCTAAGTTTCAATTTGCTTTTTATTTAGGACAACTCCAACTTGTAGATTCTCTCTCCAAGACTATGAGAGGGAACAAACTGGTAGACAACAGGTGTACATTGGGTTCATTTATAACCGACAGGGAGATCTCTCAAGGAGAAACTGATCCACTTAAAAAATCAAAAATAATTTGGAAATATAGACATTTATCTGCCTTAAAGACATGAGTTCATTTAGATAAATATAAGTTGCCTTTTGTTTTCCAATGCAGAGTACAAAACTCTGAAAATAGTTGAAACTCTCTTCATAGGTGACAATAATTCTGGAAAACTTGACATTAACAGGCCTGTAATAAAAACTGTGCAGAATCTAATCAGATACTGACCACATTTTTCAAGAGCAGCAGAGGGTTTTTAAGTACCGTACCGAGTTTTTAAAAATGAAACTGTCCTTTCTATGGTCAGTGGTCTGTCTCTCTGTATTACACTTTACCATTCATCCATCCTGTAGTGCATCCTTTCCAAACTAGCTTGAAGTCAAGCATGTACTGGCTGGTTTGTTGGCAGGTAACAAGTTAGCAAGCAGGTAACAGCAGGTACTGTCTTTCACTTGCTGTGAAAAACTCGAACTACTCCAATAGCTTTGGTCAAATAATCAGTAGAGCACTGGTTTATTCTCACATTTCTTCTCATATAATGGCAACCAAAATACCACAGAAACTATATAGGCTTTTTATTTGTAGTGCATAGAAGAGTTATTGATCTTCTCATAAATCATTGCTATAAAAACTTCTACTTGTAGTTTGCTATTACCTAAACCCAACTAATTTACTTACATAACTTTGAAGAAAATAGTTAAGGAAAAAAGAAAGAGAATACTTCAAATAGGACTACATATGCCAAAATTCAAACTCATTTGCTATTGACATTGTGGATTATGAATTAAAATAGCTATTGAATCTTCACAATCAATTAATGCCTAGTAAGTGTTTAACAAGAAGATATTAAGAAAATTTAATTAGATAATGGTTGCCTAACTTATTGTGAGGTTCTTTTACAACATGATAAAAATATACTTACAATTATCCATACCGTAGGGAATTTTCGCTTTGAAAATTACACATTATTGATGAGGCAAAATAGCCAGATACAATATTTGACTAATGGAATGTAACAAAACATCTCTTTAACATGCATTGTTGTGTATTTTCTAGAAGATTATAAACAACAGTGATGTAATCTGATATTAATACGTATGAATAAACAAAAAACTGCATTGTTATATTAATGATTTAAAGAGTTGTTTGTTGAGCCTGATCAATGTATTGATTTAAACATGTAAGAATATTCCTGTTACTTAGGCAGCTTCCCTTTGTTATATCGAGAATAGGAATCCTAATGGAGAAAAGCACAATAGAAGATGATTGTCTGCTTTTGTTGTGGAGATGAATTATTGTGGAACAAGAACACAAAAAAATGAAAGCATTGTTATATAAACTATCTTTTGAATCTTGCTCATTTTGGTGTATTGTTTTTCAACTGTGACATAGGCTAGTACAAAATAGCATAGTAAACAAGGCATTTTGGAGAAGTAAAATTGCTTTCCTCACCAGTGAAACCAGCCTTTCAAAAATCACAGTACTGCCCTGTATGTTGCACATAAAATGTGCATTTTAATCTATGCCAAAAGCAGAGTAACACAAAGTTCACATAGCTATTATCATTACACTAAATTAGTAATGAGAGAACATAATGAAAGATGAAAAACTTTATTTAAGCCATAATACAAAAGCTGCTTACAAGCAACACAAATTAAAAAGTAATGCATTTAATTTTAGACAGCTGGTAGAAATAATTATATTTTTACTTACTTGTCAGTAATTTGTGAATGAAGCCAATTTTTTCTGTGTGGGTTTTGGTTTTTTTTAAAAACTCCAGATGAATCAAACTGCTGTGTTAGAACTCTCATAGAAATTATAGAAATTAAGAAAATAGTTAACAGTAATTCTTGCATTGTCTAACTTACTAACAGTGAAAGATACAAGTTTGTGTGAGTAACCCCTGTCCAATGGATTCAAATAGTGGTCTATAGCAACACATAGGCATTCTAAATTCAGAGGGCTTTTATAGTTGAATTTCTAATAAGACAGTGCCATTTTAAAATACTATCTCAGAGTTAGTTTATTTTGAATGCCTTCTGGGTTTAAATGGAGACTTTTCTTCTAATGCTGCTGTACGAATCCACTAGATTTAATTTAATTATTAAGTTATTCTACTGAGGTTGATTTAGAAACAATAAACAACAGAAGTTGTGGGGAAAAAAAAGAAAATAATATAAATCTAGCAGTCCATCCTTTTATGACTTTCTCTGATTCACTGCTACTCTCTTCACTCAGAGATAGAAGACTTCATTCTAGATACATATATCACCTGGTGTTTGCTAAATTGCTGTGAAATTCTTGCAACAGCTGTTTGTTACTGGGGAAATATTCACTTCATATTGCTGCAATAAACCGATCATTGCCAATTAAATGCCCATTAATTGTGTAAGCAAGGAATACTGCCAGATGTTTACATTAGAAAGAAAAATATCCTTTGCTCTTTATTTTTCACTTATAAGCACCCCTTTTCATGCAGATAATTACATGAAAGTGTTTAGTTTTTTAAATATTCCTCAAATTTAGGGTTGAGAATTAATAAAATACACAGTTTCCTTGGGTGGTGACATCTTGGAATTTGTTTCAAAGTAAACTGATATATATTCTTAGCATACAGAATGTTTTATTTAAAACTGAAAAGGGTATGCTATACACAGTTTTCTATTAAATTTATTTTCAATTAAATTTATTGAAGGATTTAAGGTTTATAAACCAGTTAATTTACTTCTACTGGTAAAGAGGTTTCAGGGAATAGAATCATAGAATCATAGAATTGATTGGGTTGGAAAAGACCTCCGAGGTCATCGAGTCCAACCCTTGGTCCAAATCCAGTCCATTTACTAGATCATGGCACTCAGTGCCACGTCCAATCTGCGTTTAAATATCTCCAGGGATGGTGAATCCACCACCTCTCTGGGCAGCCCATTCCAATACCTGAATGTCCAAACACATCTCCCCACCATCCCCTACCAACACATAAACTCTGTACAATGCCAGAAATTATGAAAGAAATTTCTGAAGATTTCTATCAGAAATGGCTTCTAAGGGTTTACCTTATCATCTGAATTATTAAAGGAGTTTTAAACAAAGGCTGCCAGTAGGCTGCAGGACCATGTTCCCACAACGAAAGCATGAGAAAACAAGGCTGCAATTCCAAGTACATAATTTTCATTAAAGACTATCTTGCCTAACACCTGCTATAGGCACAGACACCTAGTTCACATTGTTCAAGGCTGTGACCAACCTGTTCCTGAAGACTTCCAAGGGGGCCATACATAACTTCTCTAAGAAACTTGTTACACTGTCTTACCACTCTCATAAGATTTTTTCCTTATATCTAATCTAAGTTATAGAGAGAGAATCATATAAAATGATTTGGAATGGAAGGAACCTGTAAGATTATCTTAATTTAACCCCCCTACCATGGTCAGGACCATCATCCATTGGACTAGATTGCTCAGAGCCCAACTCAGCCTGGGCTTGAACACTTACAGGGATGGAGCATCCATAGCTTTTCTGGGCAACCTGTTCCAGTGCCTCACTACTCTCACAGTCAATAATTTCTTCCTCATATCTAATCTAAGTCCATTCTTTCTTGGTTTAAAACTGTTTAAAAAACTCCTCTTCATGTTAGCACAGGCAGTAGTAAAAAGTCTTTATTGTAATCTCTCTTTATATATTTAAAAGCTGTAATAAGGCCTACCTGGACTCTTTTCTTTTTAGGCTGAACATCCCCAGCTGTCTCAGATTGTCTTCACAGTAAAAGTACTCCAGCCCTTTGAGCATCTCCATGGCCTCCTCTGGACCTCCTATGACATATTCACTTCTCTCTTGTGTGGAGGTCCCCAGAGTTGCATGCAGTATTTCAGGTGGAATCTCATGAGAATCCCCTCTCTCAGCCTACTGGCCACAATTCTTTTGATGCAGCCCAGTCAGTTGTCTTTCCTGGCTGACAGCTCACATTGTCAGATCATGTCCAGTTTTTTGTCCACTGGTGCCTCCAAGTCCTCCTCAAGGCTGCTGTCAGTCTGTTCATCCCCCAGTCTGCATTGATACATGGGATTACCCCAGCTCAGGTGTAAGACACATGGGTTCACATGGGTCCCTCCTCAAGCCTGTCAAGGTGCCTCTAGGTGTCATCCCTTCCCTCAAGGGAACTGCATCGCTCGGTGTAATCTGGAAATAACTTTATAGGACAGGTTATTACAGGCATTCTTAGTCATACACATCCCAGAGTAACCATAAAAAGTGCTTTGAAATATGTACTTTATAGCACAGTCATCATATTAAGAAAAGATTCAAAACTAGTAGATAAAATAGTCAAGTTACTGACCTAGCTAAAACAGCCCTGAAAATTTATAGCCACTTACCACCACCAGAGTTAGACTAAATTTTTTATGCTTAACAAAATGTACATAGCAAGGCCTGGGTGGAGAGGTAGTCCACCAAGTAAAAAAAGGTGGTTCAAAATGGAATTTCACAAAAACACTGAGCACAAAAAGTGTCCACCATTCTGACTGATTGTTAAGTTCCTCTGTCCAACTATTGTGTATTACTGTATAATATCCGCAGTCCCACATAATATATCATAGTTCATAATATCCACAATACATTAAAAATATTATTCATAGTATGCACAGCCCAGATTTGAAATACCATATAGCCAAAAATTACATGCAGTTTTTATAAAAATGAACCAAATATGACAGCAAAGAGCAGTACTTCCATTAAGGTATTTCTTAGAAGTACTGTGACAATAAGGAAAGCCTTTGGGATTCCATAAGTGAGGTGAATTTATCCCATCTCCTCAGGCAAAAAAATTCATCCTATCTTCACCCACTGAAACATGAATTAACTGTGATGTCATTGAGGAAGGTCAATTTACCACGAATCAAAAATATACTGTCAAGTCCCTCTGTAATTGTGAACAGAAAATGAGATTATATTCTGCTGAAATACATCTGAAATAATTTCTTACCCCAAATTTATTTAACATTAATTGGACAGAACTAAAATTTTCTTCATAAAGTTATTAGACTGTGATTTTGTTGCTAATTTTCAATTGGAGTAATATGATTATATTCAGTAAGCAGAGTCATGGATAAATTGACAGTTCCTAGTCAACGGTTATTTACACCAAACATAAAGTTTTAAAATGGCTTAAGTAACAGACTTCAGTACTATATGAACTCAGTTCAACAACAGAGTGCAAACTTTTCACAAAGATGAACTGGTTGACCAGAACAATTTAAGTAGATTTTTTACTGATTTTTTTTTCTATCTTATTTTTTTTTCTTTCTTCTTTATCTTTTTTCTTTTTTTTTTTGTCTTGGGGCTTTGTTAGGTTGTTGGGGGTTTTTTTGTTGTTATTGTTGTGGGTTTTTTGGTTGCTTGGTTGGTTTTTTTTGAACAGGAGACAATACAGGAAGTTCCTATGGATTGTGTAAAATAGAAGCTTAGAATAAATTATAACAATTATCACTTTTTGAGTCTTTCTCCTGAGGACGTGACTCTTTTTCCTGATGTAGAGTTAGATTATTCTTCTATACTGGCTAATAAGTAAGATGGCAATATAAAAGGATTTAAACAGAGAAATGCAATATAAATCTGTAGGAAAGACAAAGCATCTCTTGCGGCCAAGCAAGCAAGAGACAGCTACAGGAAACAGTTGGCTGAAGTTCTTTTTGACAAGTACAAAGAAATGGCTAGCAAAAAAAAATTGTTTACATTTACTCTGAAATAACTTAAACAAAAATAAACCATGTCTACCATGCACATACAAACTAATGAGTACACTCAAAACATCTTGTGGAGGTTTTTTTGTTGTTTTTTCTTTGTTTTAAAGCACCATATAGTAATCTGTGCCCAGATAAACTCTAAAATATATCTCTCAAATTGCCTAACAGGTATGAAAGAACATAAGACAGAAAAGGTCGAGGGCCACGTGTGAGTGTGTGTGAGTTTACACACACACACACACACACACACACACACACACACACACACACACACACAC
>NW_020884921.1:6005797-6098509 GCF_003945725.1 Corapipo altera | reverse complement strand
CACACACACACACACACACACACACACACACACACACACACACACACGTATAAGTACACAGGTATACTCACCTATACTTCCTGTGTACCTGTCCTAAATGAATGCTGAAGGAACTAAAGAGGCAAAAACTCACTAGATGGAATGTTATATATCGCAGCATATTGAACCACACACCCTCTTTGGAAGGTGATCACAGGACACAGGCTGAGCTGTGGAAGATATAATGCAGCAGCATCTGGCTCCTTAACTATCTCCACAGGCACTTGTAACAACATCTTTGAAGTTGTCTGTGCATCTGTCACATGTTTAGTCTGCTTATTGACTGCTCCAGCTGAGCACCATTTTGATTCTTTCAGTCATGGAATAATCGGAGAATAAATCCCTTGTAATATCATACACCTCTTCTGAAATTAATTAGGAGACAGGACACTACTTCATTCCTACAACTGATTTTCTTTTCTTTTTTTTTTTTAAAAAAGCCCCTGATGCTAAGCTTTTTATTTAACGACTGCCTTGGTTTGATCATGCTTTGCACATCTTTTTCTGGATTCTATGTAATATTGGTCAGGAGATAAAAATAACTATCAATCTCTTATCTCAAAAGTCATAGGAATTATTCTTCCCACTGATGTAAATCATAAGATAAAGCATCTTGGTTGTCCTAGTGGATAAACTGTTGCAGAAGAAGATTTTTTTCTTTTATGTTTTCCCTTCTTATTTTACTATTAAAAATATCTTCAGAAGACTAATTCTGATTTAAAAAAAAATCAACTAGACATCAAATACAGAATAGGGATGAGTGACAACATGTTGATATAAAATATGAGCCTTTTAAGCTATCTGATTTCACAGTAAGGATCTTAAAACAAACCACAATACATTTTCATTTCACACATTCTTCCTTTTATGTCTATGGAAAATTGACTCGGGCAAAGATGGTGCAGTTGAAATTCCATTTTCCATCTGCATGAGCCTGAATATTCAGGGCTTAGAATTAGCCCAGGACTTAGTTAAGTTATTGACTCATTGGCTAGTTTTCATAAAGCAATGGGATACAGCAGGAGGTACTTTATCATAGCAGAATGTCAGAGTCTGGGCAATTGGGATTGAAAAGTCTTGGTGAAGAAAGTTTAACCAATTTTAAGTGGAAAAATCAAAGAAAAAGTAAGCTAAAGCTCCCTTCAAACAAAATTCCATTTGAGTTGAAAATGGATTTTTACATAAATCACCTCAGAAAACCATGGGGGAACAACAGTAGAAGGACAGAGGAATGTGATGATGTATAGAGGTGTTGAGGGAAATAAAGAAAAAAAGTTTGGGAAAAGAAGTTATCTTCTGTGCTAAGTTAACAGGAGTTAGTGATCTGGAGAGAGAAAAAGAAAGTAGCCACATGTTCACACATGCAATCAGGTCTAGCACACTGTATTCAAGAAAAAGACACTTCTCCAGAGCTTTCTAGACATCATCTATGAAGAATACAGCAACCTACTACTCAGGTGGTTTAACCCCCCTCCTACTCAGATATGTAGATGATTGTACTTGTTAGTAAAACTCTCAAAACAATGGATTGAAATTACAGATAAATTATCCTAATATTAAATACTCACACTTTTTAGTTTATATCAATTAAAAAAATACACTAAAAAAACAACTACATATATGCGTAATATCATCATCATCATCATCATGGCTAGGTTTTGCAGACGAAGATTTGGGAAGGACTCTACCCACATTTTCTACAGACACGCTGGTGGCTAAAGAGGCCAATGTGAGATAGACAAGTCCAGTTGCAAAAGGCACAGCAGAAAGACTCCTTGGATGGTATTGGTACGATACAATTCTTTCTGCATTATCTTTTCTCTTCGATGGTGATCCTGTGTGTGTTCTCAAAGGAAGCAGTAGCGTTATGGATTGTGTGTCACCAGACCTCCCGGTTGGAGGCCAGGGTAGACTAGTGATGAAGATCAATGTGGCCAAGGCTGAGATGTTGCTTCAGGGAGTCCTTGTATCTCCTCTTCAAGGCTCCTCTCTTGTGGCAGCCAGTGGCAAGTTTGCCATAGAGCACATAGGGAGGTGGTAGTCCTCCATCCTGGAGATGTGTCCTGCCCAACACAGCTGTGTTCTCAGCAACATGGCCTCAATACTCGTAACTTCTGCTTGTTCTAGAACAGATGTATTGGTCACATAATCTGACCAGTGGATGTTTAGGATTGTACGAAGACAGCGTTGATGGAAGTGTTCTAGGAGTCGCACGTGGTGGTGGTAAATGACCCATGATTCAGAACCATATAAAAGAGTAGACACCACAATGGCTCTGTAAACACTGATCTTTGTGCTTTTCTTCAACTGTTTATTTTGCCAAACTCTTTTATGAAGCTTTCCGAAGGCACTGTATGCCTTTCCTAACCTGTTGTCTATTTCTCCATCAATCTTACCTTCCGAGGAGATGAGGCTACCTAGGTAATTAAACTAATGGACTGATTTGAGGTCTGATTGGCCAATGGTGATATGGGGATGATGGAAGACTTCCTGAAGTGCAGGTTGATGGAAAATTTCAGTCTTCTTCAAGCTGAGTTCCAGCCCAAAAAGCTCAGCAGCCTCTGTAAAGCAGGATGTTAAATGCTGCAGAACTACTTCTGTGTGGGCGACGAGGGCGTCGTCGTCATCAGCATAAATCAGCTCACGGACAAGATGATTTAAGATCTTAGTGTGGACCTTCAGTCACCTTAGGTTGAATAGGCTTCCATCAGTACAATATCGAATGTAGATACCATCTTCTTCATCGAGGTCTACCATGGCCCTTTGGAGCACCATGGTGAAAAAGATTGTGAATAGAGATGGTGCAAGAACGCAGCCTTGTTTCACACCATTGGTTATTAGAAAGGGCTCAGAAAGTGCGTCACCATATCTAACTTGGCTGCGCTGATCCTCATGAAATAAGATGATCATTTTAAGGAACTTGGGAGGACAACCTAAACGTTCCAAAATCTTCCACAGACCTTTTCTGCTCACAGTATCGAAAGCCTTTGTAAGGTCAACAAAGGTTACGTAAAGACCTTTGTTCTGTTCCCTACACTTCTCTTCCAGTTGTCTGAGAACAAATACCATGTCTGTGTTACTCCTGTTGGTTCTGAAACCACACTGGCTTTCAGGAAGAAGTTCTTCTGCTATAGCAGGTATTAGTCTGTTCAAAAGTATTCTTGCTAGGATCTTGACAGCAATGGAGAGCAGAGTAATACCCCGGTAGTTTGAGCAGTCTGATTTATCTCCCTTCTTCTTATACAAGGTGATGATGACTGCATCATGAAGGTCTGATGGGAGTTTGCCTAGTTCCCAACAGTGCACCAAAAACTCGTGGAATTTAGCATGGAGGGATTGGCCCCCGTGCTTCCAGGTGGAATTCCATCAACCCCAGCTGTCTTGCCAGTTTTCACCTGCTGTATGGCCTTAAGAATTTCTTCCATAGTAGGGACAGTATCAAATTCATTCTTCAGTGGTTGTTGTGTAATGTACTGAATTGCTGAGTCTTGGACTACACGCTTGGTACTGAAAAGAGTCTGAAAGTGTTCAGACCATTGATTCAGAATGGAGATTTTATCTGTGAGAAGGAGGCTTTATATGTGAGAATATGCTAAATATACTGAAGTTTCAAAACACACAATATGCACAAAAACATTTCACAATGATTTTCATCTCTCTTTTTCAAGTTCTATTCTCTCTTCTCTGTAAGAAGAAGTGTCATACCCTTTACTTACAGATTTTTGTCTTTATTTAAGGGGATTGAAACTATTTTCATCCTAAGGAGATATGGACAAGAGGATCCTGAACACCTTAGGATAGCTCAGGTTGTAGGGAACTTAAGCAACTCTCAAGTCCAACCTCTTGTTCAAAGCAGGACCACTTATGAGATGAGAACAAGTTGTTCAGATTTTTATCCAGTCAGTACCTGAGAACCTTCTAGACAGAGACCTCATAACCTCTCTCTACAGTCTTCTCTGGTGTCTGACTGTCCTCCTGTTGAAATGGTCTCTCGTCCTTCTACCATGTCCCACAGTAAAGAGTTTCATTTGTTATCTTTTTTGTAACTTTCTTGTAGCTAGGGAAAGTCTGTGGTTAGGTGGCCTGAAAGCTGTCTCTTCTCCGTAGTCAACAAACTCCATTTCCTCAGCTTGTCCTCCCACAGCAAGTGCTCCACTCCCTGACCAGCCTAGTGGTTCTCTGATCAATATTTTGCTCATATAGCAGGCCCCAAACTGTTTGCAGTATCCCAACATGGTTTAACAAGTGTGGAGCGAAGGGAGGTAATCCCTGCCCTTGACTGACTGGTTGTACTCCCTGTAACACAGCCTGTAAAATTGTAGACATTAGTAATGCAAAGCTGTACAATATACATAAAAAATAGGGTATTAAATGGTATAAAATAGTCTTCAGCAATATTGGACAGAAGGTGAAGGCTACTCATGTCCGCCTCTGGAGTCTCCTTTCACTTGTAGAAAGGGGAAACTTTCTTGTCAGGGTTCTAAGATAAAAGACATTTATTCTTTTTACTTACTTTGATCTCTTTTTGGATAAAAGTTACATTTTCAGAAAACATAAACCTTAATTCTTTACAGTCTTTCCAAAGTTTACACTTTTTAGAAGACCAAGAAGCACACACACTGTCACAAATGGGACAGGGAAGATCTATGAGGTCTCATTACCTCAAAGGTTTCAATTATTACAGATCTCTGCTCTTCTAGGATAAAGAATATTTCTGAACATCTAAGACTCTCTTTTGACCAAATCAAGTCGATAAAAGCAAAACCATCCAACAATAGGCAATCACAAAATAACCAGGTTTTATGCGCTCTTCTGCCGTATACTTTGAAACACTGACAGAGCTGCAAATTATTTTAGGTCTCTGATTCTATAGAGCCAATGTATATTATACTATGCTTTGATGAACTTACTTCATACTTTACCCTTCATACATAATAACAAAGAAAAGTGAAAGCATATATGACACATTCATTCCCAGCTTCAATTGGAAAAAAAATAGCAATCCAAATGCTCTGACAGTGGTTTTCTATTTTAACCTTATTGGTTTGAAAATCATTTAACAGTTGTTTTTAATTACCATTAGCATCCCACCTTGAACACACTACGTCTTGTACTACACTGAAAAGCAGAACCTCTTACAGACAGATGTACTCCATGTTGCTACCTTGTATGTCAATAAAACTGACAGAATAAAGGAAGATAGAGAATGTGTAATACATTTGTCTTACAGGACCTCTACAGAGAAGACACAACACCTATTACTGAATCTTATTCAAACAACACAAAAATATTTAATAGTTAGTGTCATGTTCAGCACAAAAATACATACACTGCGGGCAGCAAGCTCCAGTGCAAATTCTCTTGATGAGCACACAGCTGACCTGATACATCTAGGAGTTACAGCACAGTCTTATACAGAGAAAATAGCTCCGGCCAGCAAGTAGCATAGCTGCACAACCACATTCTGTAACTAAGATGAGGAATGCTCTCAGGAGATCCCAGATTCCATTGCAGAGCTCATTGCATCATGTACCATTCCCCTTGAAGAAATTACAATTGGAAATGAAGACACTTGGTCCTAACTCAAAACAATCATTGACATGTATTGATGTTCAGACATATTATTTTCTTTTTCTTTTCTATTGTCTCTTTGGATTAAAAGCTCTTTGTGTCTACCCAGAGAGACTATTTATTCCTTATGGTTACAACGAGTATATATATAATATATTAAGTAAAAGTAACTCTTTCTGTTACTGAAGCAACATTATTTTTGTGTCAATGGCTGTAATTTTCTGCTATCAAAAGTTTATCAGCTTTGTACCTATGAAAAGAACATCACTACTAGAAAGAAAAAAAAAAAGGCTACATACCCTTATATTTCTAGAAAAATAAGAAACATTTTCAGGCAATTTTATCCATCCTACATGTGCATCCCAGCTTGATTTGGAAACCAGTCTCCTATGAAGAAGCACTGTAGAATAGGAGAGGGGACTCAGTTGTTCCTCAATTAATTCAAAGGGTTTTTTGGTTTGTTTGTTTGTTTGGAGGGTGTTGTTTTTTGGTTTGGTTTGGGATTTTGTTTGTTAGTTTGCTTTTGTTTTGGATTTTGGGGGGGAGTGTGTGTTTTTTTGAAGGAAAAAAATTGTTCACTGAAACCCTTTTGTGGATGTAACCTACCTGGACTTCAGCAAGGCCGTTGACACCATCTCCCACAGCATACTCCTGGAAAAGCTGGCAGCTCACGGCTTGGACAGGGGCATCCTGTGCTGGGTTAGGAACTGGCTGGAGGGCCGGGCCCAGAGAGTGCTGCTTAACGGTGCTGCATCCAGTTGGCAGCCAGTCACTAGTGGTGTCCCCCAGGGATCAGTGTTGGGCTCAGTTCTGTTTAATATTTTTACTGATGATTTAGATGAGGGGATTGAGTCCATCAACAGCAAATTTGCAGATGACACTAAGCTGGAGAGGAGTGTTGATCAGCTGGAAGGCAGGAGGGCTCTGCAGAGGGACCTGGAGAGGTTGGAGAGTTGGGTTGATTCCGACGGGATGAGGTTCAACAAGGCCAAGTGCTGGGTCCTGCACTTTGGCCACAACAACCCCATGCAGTGCTACAGGCTGGGCACAGAGTGGTTGGAGAGCAGCCAGACAGAGAGGGACCTGGGAGTTTGGATTGACAAGAAGCTGAACATGAGCCAGCAGTGTGCCCAGGTGGCCAAGAAGGCCAAGGGCATCCTGGCCTGGATCAGGAACAGTGTGGCCAACAGGTCCAAGGAAGTGATTCTGCTCCTGTACTCAGCGCTGGTGAGGCCACACCTGGAGTGCTGTGTCCGGTTCTGGGCCCCTCAGTTCAGGAAGGATATTGAGGTGCTGGAGCAGGTCCAGAGGAGAGTAACGAGGCTGGTGAAGGGACTCAAGCAAAAGTCCTATGAGGAGAGGTTGAGGGAGCTCGGACTGTTCAGCCTGGAGAAGAGGAGGCTCAGGGAAGACCTCCTCACTCTCTACAACTCCCTGAAAGGAGGTTGTAGTGGTGGCGGTTGGTCTCTTTTCCCAGGCAACCATCAGCAAGACAAAAGGACATGGTCTCCAATTGTGCCAGCGGAGGTTTAGGTTAGAGATTAGAAAAAATTTCTTTACAGAGAAGGTAATCAGACATCAGAATGGGCTGCCCAGGGAAGTAGTGGATTCTCTGTCCCTGGAGGTTTTTAAGAAGAGATTGGATGTGGCACTTCATGCCATGGTCTAGTAACCTCAGTGGTAGTGGATCAAGGATGGGACTTGATGATCTCAGAGGTCCCTTCCAACCCAGTTGATTCTATGATTCTATGATTCTATGACTCTTCTATGATTCCATAAGTCTATGATTCTATGATTCTATGATTCTATGATATGTACAGCCCACAAGGTATGCAGCACACACACCTAGATCTGGAAATGTGTTTTCCACTCTGTGCAGCTATCTGCTTTAAACTTTATAGGGAAAATTTGTCCATTGATTAAAGCACTATAAAATCATGAAATGGATGATGGTGGAAGGGTTTTAAGGAAATCATCCATTTCAACTACTGTCCTTAAGGCTGAGTCACTTAAAGCAGTTGTGTATCTTTCAGGGTTTAGTATCTCTGAGGATGATTACTCCTAAATCTTTCCAGGCAAGCTGACCAAGCTTTTGTGCCCTTTCACTGTACAAAAGTCTTTTCTTATGTTTAAATGGAATTTCTTGTGTTTTGGTGTGTGTACAGTCAAGAGTCAGAGGTTCAATTTCTAATTGTTCCAGAGTCTTTCTGTAAATCACTTTCTGAGACAGGAATAGTAGTATCTATTCACTCAGACTTGTGTCACAGGATATATCTATTAGATTTTAAAGTACTCAAGAAGCCCTGAAAATGTAGTTAGAATGAAGCATTTTAATTAGGAAAAAAAGAAAGATAGTTATGGCATCCTTTGCTTCAAGGAAATGGCATTTTAAGGATGATCAGAACGGAGGTTCATAACACTTTTATTAAAAAGAAAAAAAAAGAAAACCCAACCCCTTGCTCTCCAGTAGATATTTAACTTACTCATTCAGAGTTCCAATGCAAGCAACATTGTCAGAAATGGGAAAAAAATGAGCAGGTTATTTGCTGCTCGATTCATTAGAAAAAATTTTTTAGAAGGCAAAGATTCAAGTTATGTAGATGGTTGAAATAACATGTAAGTTTACTGTGGTATCTAACATATTATTAGTGATTATTAGTGTCTAAATTCTGTTTCTAAAATTCACATTCTAAGAATTTACAATTTTTAGATTCTCATGCATAGAGCAATGTGCTTATATATGTAATTTGTGTACATATATATTAGAGGTACATTAACTGTATTTCTAGGAAAAGATAACCTACTCTTCTGTGTTCCACCCTACTGCCTCCGGTGTTCTGTCCTTACTTTGTAGTATCTGTGCAATGTCATTGAGGCTATGCTGAAAGTCATCACTCCCTGGTAATTCCCTGGACTGCGGCCTGAGTCATGGTGGCATTAACTCCCTATAAAAGTACGCAAATCAAGAGATATAACCCTGACAAACTTTTCATTCCTTCCTCAAATTTTATGCCAACATCAATTTAAAAGCATGGTTGTTGGGGCTACTTTTTCTTGTTTTGGGCTGCTCAGGTCCAAGTGACCTGCGATCTATCTGAGGTGACACATCAAGGTAGAACTGTCAAGGAAAACCAACCAAGTTCATGCAGAGGAAAGAAATGATCAGCTCTACACTCTCACATATTTCACTTCCAATTGGAATGAAAAAAGTTTGGTCAGTTACGATGGCACAGGGCTACAAGTACAGAACAAAGTGAAACTTATACTTCTGGTCCATATTCAAGTTTTTCACTTAAGCTTTCCAGTAACTTCAACTTTTCAGTTATGTATACTTACAGAGGAACCAGCTTTTACTTGTGGGAATAGAAGAAACTAATTCATTGAGGGATACAGGCAATACTAAAAATATGGTTTGTATGTGAAAGACAGCATGATACAAACTACAGATTACTACTACAATCATAAGAAATTTTCTATTTTTGACTGAAGATTTTTATGCACAAACTAAGATTTTAATTAAATGTCAGTCCTTCATCCAAACTAGATTTATATATCTCAAGTGACAAAACATTTGTGAATAGATTCAAGGTGAAATAATGACAATTTTATTGATGAAATGGCAAAATTTTGCTATCAGGTAGATAGAAAGTCAACTTCTCAGAGAAGAAAAGCTAAAAATATGAGGCAAAACCGCAAAATTATTAGATATTTTTACAAATGGTGAAAATGTTATTGTTCTTGTTTGTCTAGCTTCAGTTTCACAGGTAACAAAGCTCACACTGCTGCTGACACAGTTATATAATCTTTGTGAATTGTGTCCTTATCTATATATCCTGATTAGCCACCATATTGTTTCTGTCCAAGGGTCTATTGCCTTTCCTTAGGTGGGGAATGTTTTATTCTAAGCACTCTGTTCAAAATCAATGGCCAAGTAAAGTATTTCTCAAAACAGGGAAAAAAATTACAGGATTTGACATTTGCCAGATGTTATTGTTGCATATAAGAAGCTAGAGGGACAGACAATAATTTTTAAAGTTACCTTACAGGGCTTTTCTGTAATCTCAGTACAAATCAAATTTACAACATCAATAGATCCTTCCTGTGCTATGTAATTACATTACAGGCATTTAATTGAAACTAAATAGAAATGAAACTTTGCCTAGCATAGACACGTTCTGATGGTAGAAAATCAGGAGGAGGGCACTGGCTTACTAAAGACATTCTTCATGTGTGCAACACTTTTTCTCATTTGAAAGCATTGTAACTACAAAACTAAGATTTTTTTCAGTCAAGTATGATAATAAATGAGTTGAATTTTACAAATATGACCCATTGAATTATTAAGGGGAAAATGAATGTTTATCTTTGGCACGTTATGCGTGAAACACCCCCACATACAAGTAGACAGTTGTTAGCTAGCAACTGGTTTAACTCACATTAATATAAAACACAATAACTGCAGAAATAAACTCTTCACTTTAGTGGACAACTTGATATATTGCTCAGGGGAAGCAATTTTAAAAATTCTGAACTGACTTAAAAACCCCACTGCATATTTCCCTTTCAGAGGGGATTGTAAATAGTTCCTGAAAGCAGGACTGTGTAGGAGTGTGTTTTTCACAGAGAAAAGTTTCCAGTAACAAATGTACAGTAACTACTTCTGATGAGCAATAGGAGAGAGATTTTGAAAACACAGCTAAGCCAGCAAAACCCTCTTGTACCCTAAAGTCCAAGTTAGAAGGTATTTTGCTTTTACTCTGATCTTTTTCCATTGATTATCTGTATATCTACAAAAGAGTTGAAGTTAAGGAATTATCTAAAGTTGTTTCCATATGCCACACTAGCATTTACCCAGAAATGTTGCCAGCCAAAAATGGAACCTTCTGAAAACAGTCAATCAATTTATATTAGGTAAAAATTCTTCTCAAGGAAAGTGCAGACACATGGTCATGAGTTGCATGGAACTGCAGAAAGATTGACTTCCTTTCTCCTGAGAATTTCCAGAAAGGAGTTAAACACAGGGCTAAATTTCAGAGCAAAATATCACAAAGTTGCTGATGTAGAAACTCTCTCCCGAGGAGGCAACCTATAGACTGCACCATTTACTTGCCAATTAATCCGAGGAGATAACATTGACATTAGTTCCAGAAGGAGATGCTTGCCTGCCTACTTGCCTAGAGGTAAAAGCTAAGTTTGCAGCTACCATATAGCAGGACAGAGAAAATAAATGAGGGCAGGGGAATTCAAAAAAATAATTTCAAGACTTATTTTTTTTCCCACTGTTGTTTTCTTCAAAGGAGAACCAAATGTCAAACAGCTACCCTGTCTGATACAATGCAAGTAAGCTTCATTATCACTAAAATGACTTAAAAACTTTTAACTTCTCTTACTGGAAGAGGAACAAAGCCAATGCCTAAAACCGTAGATTTATCCTAACAAAGAATGATGAGTCACTGAACGCAGATTGGCAGAACAAACTCTAGCTGAACTACTTGTTCTTGACTCAATAATTTTTTTTATGTCTAGCAGTAAAGTTTTGTTATTTGTTTATTGAGTTATTTTTCTCTTTAATTACCATATTACATTAGTAATTTTGTTTACTACTTTGTGTATTGTTATTATATACAGGGCACCCAGCTAAATGAAGAAAAATAATACACACTGCCATTTTCAAGGCCCTGTGGAGTTATCGAAAATTTTTATTGAACCGATGGCTACCACACAGAGTCACTAAAATGCTTCAATTTCTCCTGGCTTCCCAACGCTGCACCACTTCTAGGAGCCAAGTCAGTTTTGTGATTTCTATAAACAATGGAGAGCAATTTCTCAAGGCAAGAATGGGTGCCTCCTACATCTGTGAATAGTCCCAGGGTCTCATGCGCGCTAGGATGAAATAATGGTGAAAGAAACTGAATATCTCTATTTTTCAGCAGTTGTCAGAGCTGCCAGGGGAGCAAGGGCATGTCTGGGAAACCCACAGAGCTGAAGAACAAGCTGAAAGCATGAAAAACACAACCGGATTAGGAACAACCTTATAAGGCAAAAGGTGTTAACTTGATCATGGTATCCCAAAAAAGGATGACACTTCAGCTTAAGAAAAGCTAAATCCTCAACACCACTGATAAAGTCTATCCTGATAAAGTCTACCTTGAAATGCTTGAAATAAGGCAAAGTCTCATAGAACCATGACAGGTCTTGTGAATCTGTATGCAAGACCAATGGCACACACAGGCATTTTGAAAGTAAAAAAAAAAACACGAAATTTGTATCTGGAGAATCACATTCATCTTTTGGAACTGTGTCATCTGTTGCAGCATTTATATTTCTACTGAATGTTTGAAGGAAAAAGTAAAGATTCAGCAGGTTTTATAGTTTTCCTTTCTTTCTGTATTTTTATGTATATGAAGTTATTGCAATGTAAACCATCTTTGCTTTTATATCTATTGCTATGTGTCATCCATTAGCAAACAAGTTTCACAGCACAAATGTATACATCTATTTTAGATGCATTACTGCATCCTGCCTTCCAAATTACACAATAACTATGTTAAACATCTTAGCTTTATTTTTCCTAAGAATAGTATAATTTGTAAATGTGACAAACAGTAATCATCTTGCATTTAAGTCAAACAGACATTCTCCTTCAGCTGAACTTTCTGATGACACTCTTTGAAATTGACAGATTAAAAGTGATTCATAGCTGTCAGAATTGTATAACTTGCTGAACAAAATATGCATAAAAACTTTACAGTCTGTAGGCTTACATTGCAGGTTATCTTCCTTTACCCACTGTCAGTTAAATTAATAGCATCATAATCTATCTTCTCTGTCAGGTGTAAATGACTTTAGCATATCAATAATTAGGTTGCAATAATGTCCCTCCTATATTTAAGACTGTGTATTGATTTCACACTTTGTACAGAATATACAAGCCCCGTATTTTGTTATAGAATGGAATTTCAAATAAACAAAACATTTACAGTCTTGGGAAAAAGTAATAGAAATGGAAGATCTTGGCAGCTGCCAAAGTATCTAATAATAAATTCATTTAAGACCGAAACTTCTACCAATAATGATCCTATGTTGCTATTTCAGCTGTGTGAAGTCATGATATGACTGACAATCTTTAAGGAAATATCAGTTTATATTCTGCACCTTAAAATGTCTGTATAATGGCACTCAATGAAAAGGAAATGATACCCAAGAATTAAAAAAAAGAAAAAGGTTATAAAAATTAAATTAACATCATAATAATTTATAGAATCCAAAAACAAATAAAAAAATTCTTAGTTGGAAGGGATCTAATAAGATTATCAAAGTCCAGCTCCTGGTCCTGCACAGGACATCCCAAGGATCACATCATGTGCCTGACAGCATTGTCAAAACACTATTTGAACTCTGTCGGGCTGGTGCTGTGAGCACTGCCCTGGGGAGCCTGTTCCAATTCCCAAGCACCCTCTGGGGGAAGAACGTCTTTCTAATATCCAACCTAAGCCTCCCCTGACACAGCTTCAGGCCACTCCCTCAGGTCCTGGCACTGGTCACCATAGAGAAGAGATCAGTGTCTGCCCCTCCTCTTCCCCTCATGAGGAAGTTGCAGCTCTGTTCAGTCAATAGAAGTTACTCCAAATATTGACCACACCATCTTAATTATTCAGGCCTTCTCAGTGCTGCTGGAAACTGGCTTGAAGCCATGGAAAGTTACGTGTTCAGACACAAAATTCATGGGAACACAAACATTTTACCTTAAAAATTTTTAAACAAGATCTATTTCTAAGAATATTTAATGGCTATATTTTAACATTATTTTAAAATCACCATTAAAAAATTCTAGATGAGGGTCAGTTAATGAGACAACAAGTAGATTGTATGACAAAATCCAAAATGATCATCTCAATTTAACACTGTCCTCTAGAGATGATATTTCTTTTTTAGAAAAATAAACCATATTAAAAAGATTATTAAAATTACTCATTTAAATTTAACTTACTAAAAATCAACCTTGCCAAGTTAATACATCAAGACACAAGTTTTAAGTTAAAGGAACTCAAGCAAACAGCAACCAGACCATGAAGCCTAAAATGGGACTTGAAAAAATATAGTTTCCTCTGTAAAAAATTCTTTTTGATCAGACAACCTTAAAAATAATATTTGAATAAATAAATTTTATTTCTTCATCTTCATTTGGAGAGTGGTTTGTAAAACTATATTTCCATTTTGAACATAGAAGTCCCGGAGCTTTAGCTATCACAAAAAAGGGGAAGAAAAGGGGGTGCTGCACCACAGTGACCTGGTATTATAATAGAAGAAGGTGCAGGTAGGAGGTAAAACAGTATGGAAATAGAATTGCATGACAGTTTCTCCAGGAATATTGAATGGGGTTTTTTTTAACCTTAAAAACAAGTCCTTTGTCTTAAAAGTGTAGTTTAACTTCTCTTTTCACTAAGGATAAAGAATTATTATTCCAAAATAAAATACAATGCTTTCTTTTCAACAGAAGGAGAAGAAGCCAAATATGTTTGTACTTAAAAAATTGATTGCTATTGATATAAAATCATAAATTACTAAGGAATTCTATACAACCATTTAAAGAAAGAAACAGCTAGCTGAAAGTAATTGCTACATAATTACGTGCAAAATAAACTGCTTCCACTCATTTGTCTGTCTTGCTGCTTGTACTCCATGTATCTTTTCCACAACCAGAGATGTTATTTACTTTTTTTTTTTAATTAGCAAGTGTCTTGGTTTAGGCATGATATTCCCCAATTTAGTGTTGCCACTGAAACAGATTTTCTCTGGCCCTGCCTCTTCCTCCTGTTGGAGGGCCCTACTTCCTCTTCATCCCCCCACTAATTGAAATAATTTGGTCTTGGATTTCTTCTTCTGTATAGGGGTCACTGCTACTGAGCACGAGTTGTTCCTCTGGTTCAGCTGCAGTTTGAGTGGCCACTGTGCCTGTTGATCTGCTTTCCTCCTCCTCCCACTGAGGAGAAGTATTAAAGTGTGTCCATTAAGGAGGGTCCAACACTATCCAGTAAGTTGCTCTTCTATGGAGTTGTCACAGCATTCTCCTTGCTAGTACTCTGTCACTTTATCAGGGCCCTCTAGTTGTTCAAGGGGGAACTTCCAAATCATCAACCTGGGTTTTCCCCCAGACTGGCCTACTTTCTCCCACATTCCCTGCCAGTTATGACAAGCCACCCACAGGGCAGATCTCTGAATGACCTTCCTAGAAATCTCTGTCTTGACTACAAACAATGTGTAGACTACACTGTGGAGACATAGCAGAGTTAGTGTTATAGTTCTATACTTTTTTGATTTTTCCTAGTGAATTTTTCCATACCAACAGCCTCTAGCAATCTAAGATGTTATTGTTAGGCAAGGCCAGAGCTTAACCACTGCTTCATTGAAATGCTAAATAACCACTCTCCACCCCCCTCCCCCATAGCTACTGCTGGGGGAGGGAGAGCTCAGGTTTGCTTTTTTTTATCTTTCCCTGGTCTGGGGGGAGGAGGGTAGGACTTGGCTTTTGGGTAGACTCAGGAGTAGTCTGGGGAAGTGATCTCTGAGCTCAGTCTTTTTTTTTCGGCTGGGTCACTAGTTCTTTAAGCCCTGAAGAAGATCCCAGTTTTGCCTCTGACCCCTCACATTCTATTTTGCCGATGGCCTGGGTGCCCCTTGGAGCTATCAATGACCAAGGCGAGCTCCAGTTCGTTCTCCGGTGAAAAAGTCCCTGTGGTGTTTGTGGTAGAGGGTGGCACACCACCTCTGTTGTCTGCCAGTATCTTCATTTTTATTGGGTCTCCCTGCTCTTCAGTGGGAGGACTGCCATCTCTATCCCTTGCCAGCTGCCACCCCTGTGGCCAAGGGGTTGGGACCTGCCTTGGGGTCTCCAACCAGCCGCCACATTTGAGAGCCACCATTTGCCATGTGGGGACCATCTGCAGCGCCCTCCACTGGCCATCAGTGTGCAACTGCAACCCCTGATGCTCCAGAGCCCAACACGCCCCCTGCTCAGTGTGGTTATACTTGCGCCGAAAGGCAAAGAAGTACTTAATTGTTTTTGTGGAAATGGGGTTACGGGGCTGTTGCTTGGGGGGGTTTTTTAGTGTTTTGTTTTGTTTTGTTTTGTTTTGGGGTTTTTATGTGGGTTTTTTTGTTGTTGTTGTGTTATCTATCTATCTGTCTATATATATTCTTTAGTATAGAGCTGTTATTTTTCTTCTCCACACGTTTTGACTGGAGCCTCTTAATTTCGAAGTTGTAATTACTCAGAGGGAGGAGCTTGGTTTTTTTTCCCATATCCCACCCTCCTAATGAAACATTTCTGTCTTGTTAAACTGAGACAGTTAGCAACAAGAGCGTGCTTTCCTTAACATTTAAAGGAAATCCAAAATTCTCAAAAGCTGTTGTAACATGCTCAAAGAAGAAAAAGGGAGGTGAAAACCTGGGGAAAATCATCCTCCCCAGCTCTCCTCTCAGAATAAGTATGGTTATTAATGGACTCCGAAAGGTAGTACCTGAGGTAAGGATAGGAGAGCAACACTGACTACACATACCAAATGATCTTCATTACCCTTCATATTGCCATGTCATATGCTGATATCATACAGTACAGCAGCAAAACAATTCTGATCCCACTCCCTTCTCTGAAAAACAGCATCAAGATGGGCACATAGTGCATATATGGAAGCATATCCAGAGTCAGGTACCACATCCACGTGACCAGACCAAGCAACATTGTGATCGGTGACTCCCAATCAAATACAACAAATGCTTAGAGAAAATTTACTTCCAACCCTCTCTGATTAGACCTGTTGTTATCTCAACCCCTCAGGCCCCACACTGGGCACCAAATAAGGTTGTTGTGGTTTAGGAATGGTGTTCCCCAATTTAGTGTTCTCACTGAAACACTCCAAACCACAAGCTATTGGCTCACTCCCTTTCTGTCTCCCCTTCCCCCTGTGGAATGGAGAGGAAAATGGAAGGCACAAAAGGCAAAGATTACAGGTTGAGATAAGAGCAGTTTACGGTAAACAGCAATGAAATAAGAAAATAAGAGTAACAGCAACAATATTAATAAAAAGTGTACAAGAAAGGTGAATGATTCACATGTGAAAAAAACTCCCATGTGGGAACTTGCAATATGAGAATTGCTAACCCTGACCAGAAGAGACTCCCTTCCACCTACCCCTGGCAATGATGTGAGGTGATGTGGAATAACCACCTTTATTTATACCTGTAGAAGAAGAATGGTCCCAGCCATGCCTCCTTCTGGCTACTACAAAAAAATTAACCCTGTCCTGGCCAGAACCAGGACAGCAAGCATTTTCCATAGACTCAAAATTAATTGTAGAAGTAGTTATTTGAAAGTAAACTTTATCTGAGATAAAGACTTGGTTTGTGTTGGTTTGGGTTGGATTGGGGGTTTTATGTGTTGGGGGTTTTTTGTTTCTTTTTTTTAGGTGGGTTTGCATTATTCTACAAACCTGTGCCAGAGCAAAAGATGCCGGTGCATGACAAAACTTGCACTCAGACTCTCTACCAATTGGCAGAGTGGTTGAAACTAGATGCTCTTTAAGGTCTCTTCCAAGCCAAACTAGTCTATGATTCTATCATTACACTTCCCAGCCCAAACATCAGATTATTTTCCCCTAATGTTTTAAATAAAAAAAACCAACAAATGACAAACATAGTATTGCGTCATAAGAGTTTGGGTTTGCAGAACCATAATGGAATAGTGAAATACGTAAGGAATTAGCTTTGCATCTTAAACCACGTCATCCAGTACAACTTTATAAATGCACCAATATGCTCAGAAGTAGATGAGGACCCAATGCAACTGTCAATTTTTCTTTCAAAAATATGAACCAAATATAATGATCTTGTGAATCCAATCACCTTTGTGGAGCAGGAGTAGGTATGGGGATTTGTGTGTCTGAAGAGTGTGTGAAAAATACTTAAAAGTTAAGCTAAACTACTTAAACTAGTGTGTTTTTAAACATCTCTTAGAGCTGACCAGCCTCTCATTTTTAATTTAATCTAAATTGATCAATCAGGTTTGCTTCATGTACTCAAATCTATTCATAGATTCACGTTACTATAAATAAATAAATAAGTACTGGGCAAGAATCTTCACTGTGTCTAATTCAGCATAAAGCATGCCACTCAAAGACAGAAATATATACTTTTTTATGAATCTCACTAGTTTTAAGGGTATTTTAGGGTGTACCATTTTCAGGGCACACATAGTCATTTATGATTTGAACAGCAGCCTAAGTTGCCAGCTGTATATAGAAAAAGATTTTTCAGTTCTGTACTATCCTTCAGAATTTGCTGTGATGCACCACAGTGTATCTCTATTTTTTTAAGAAAACCTGATTGTTACTTGAATAAAACTTTCACTGGTGAAGTTTCTTCAAGTGGAATATTTTAATCACCCTAAAAATGGGGCAACAGCGAGACTGAGAAGGAATTATAGATGGTAGTTATAAATCAAAAAGTTTGATGAACATGTTATGATAGGCACTTTAAAAAGGCCTTTTATTTTCATTTTTAATTAAAATTATTTGAACTTGATATTAAGGGATAGGCTTTTACGTATGCTGGGACTAACTTCATTGGCAACTAAATGTTTCATGAATTGAAAAACAAAAATCTATATTTCCTTCTTTCTTATATTGGAACCTCACTATAACATTAAAACAGACAAACAGGGAAGTGAGCCTTGAGTGAAAATGATGTTTGTTTAAATAGAGAACCATTCCAGGATTCCAGTATCAGAATATGATTAACCAACTAGATAATCAATTTCACAAGTCCTGAAAAGCACATGGTGCCATTGCTGGAAGCTTTTCAAGTAAGAAGAAACAAGAAAAAAGTGTCTTACGAGTTCACAAAAGGTGAACTTGAATCTGCCTAGAATCAAGTGCGGAGTACAAGTCTGAGCCATTCAAATGTGACATTTAAAAACTGAATTTTCCTTAATACTGATGTAGATTTTATCAAATAAGGTTGATCATCAGATGTTTAATATATCCATGTGTTTTGAAGTCTAACTCTAAATGTTTAATTTCCTGCTAAGGGCAACAGAAAAAAGGAGGCAGATACTGCAATAAAAGGAATAAGTATCAATTTGGTTTTCTTTTTTTCTTCTCATTACCTGGACAATCTTTGTCAATCCTCATGGGACAAGATGTCTCTCAAGGTTGTGTTTCTCATCGAGAAACATTTAAAACAAAACAAACCAAAACCGAACAACAACAAAAAAGGTGTAAATGAGTATATGGCTAAGAGTACATTGTGAAGACTTAACATTTCTTCATCTGCTTAGTGGGTCCAAGCTGACCAGGAATCCAGCATCATAAAAACCTACTTGCAAAGAAAGAACGGTAAATGTAAATTTTTTTCTAAAGGTCTTATAAATATATATGAATGTATCCGACTCAAAATATGTCATTTATTTTTAAAAATATCTGAAATCCAAATGGAAAAAACAACAGCTGAACCACACATTTTAAAAAAACCAAAACCAAACCAAAACAAACAAAAAACTAAAACCCAAAAAAGGCGTAAACCTCACTGTATTTTCTGTAAGAACTGTAATAAAAAAAAATTTTTTACTTGTGTAATCTTTACAAGTTGGAAATGAATAAATCTTCAAATTATTGCCTATACATGCTAGTTGTTATTGTGCACTTTTTCTCCTTGTCGATAAGGCTAGGACTAGAAGAAACAATGATAAAACAGGAAGATAAATTATTTTCAACCTAGATGAAAAAAACATTAAATCTGTCAAGAACAGATCCATTCTCATAAAAATTCTAGCTCAGTTTTTCTACCAGGAGATCTGACTGTAACTCATCATTCCCCATGTTTATTTTATTTGGGTTTGAATGAAAAGATCAATTAGAAGTTTTTCTTTCCTCATTTCTGCTTCATATGAATAGCAATATTAGTACAACCCTTTTTGTATAACAAGAGAAAGACTCAGTAATTAAAAAAAAAAAAAATAAATAAAAAACTACAAGAAAACTACACCAAAATACCACCATATAGCCTATGAAAGAGACTTGGTGCAGAAATAAATACAGAGTAAGAGAATTGTGGATGTACTGAATGATCTATTGTATTTACAGGTCAAGTTTTCAGAACTAGCCTCCAAAACTGCATGTATTTGCTGTTTATCCACGTAATCAGGTAGTTGTGCATTCAGATCAGGCTGTCAGATGCAGGCAGCTTGTAGCTGGACAAAAAGTTTACGATATGCTCTGCTTTTGGGATCAGTTTGAAAAGATGGACCAGAATAACTGTGAGGTGGGTGGGGAGGAAGAAAATCACAGATTTTGGATGTTTATTTACATGATTTCATTATTAGTAAATATTTCTTAAACTGGAAAATTTTAGCATCGTATCTTCATTAAAAACATTGTCACCTCTAAAGCAATTATCATCTATAAAGCAATTATCTCTACAGAGAAGTAAGAGAAGAAAAATGACCAAGCAATTTGTCTATTGCCAACGCTGGCAGAAGCAGCTGGGATGTACCTGAATGCTTCAGAAATCCTGTTCCTTGATTTATCAACACTTCTCCATGCTATGCAAGGTCGACTAAGCTTGGCTCCAAGTCCTACTGTTTTCTAACTTCAGGGATTACAGCAGTCCAGGTGCAGCTGTGCCAGGACCCCTCCATGCTTTTTCTAGAACAAAAGATTGGGGACTTTCCTTAATCACGGAATAGCAAAGGTTGGAAGGGACCCCAGTGGGATCATCTGGTCCAAACTTACTGCTCAAGCAGGATCATCTTAGACCAAATCCCAGAGTATTTTGATATATATTTTGAATATATGGATATGTCACCATGTTCAACCATCCTTTACTCCAAGAAAAGCCAGGTTTATTTGCAGGCACCTGGGAACCTGCCTATAATTCTGCATCAACTGCTGGAGTTCAGAGAGCACAGAGACATATTGCAAACATTTACAAATACACAAATGCAGTTACAGCAAATTGGAAAATCAGGCAGTGTATCAGACTGAAGCTGAATTTTCATGAACTTTATAGACATACCACTGCCAGAGAAAGGAAAATGCTTTTCTCCTAAGCAGCCAAGCCTAAATCTGTCACTTTTTTTGATGAGAGATGCTTGAGCTGTTCTTTCTGGTTTTGGTCTTCAAGCCATGATTCATCTTGTTCTCTTTACCCAACCCCTAAGCCACTTCTGTACTTACTGTTCCCTTCTGTTGATGTCCTATTAAACAGGTATTTCAGAGCTCAACATATCTGACAATTTTGCATAAGAGAATTTTAATCTTGAGAAAGCAATTAAAAAATTAACACATCCAGAACATATCGCCTAGCTCCTCAAAAAATATTTTGTCTTTAGTAGCCCCATTTGTGCCTGTACTTAATCCGAATTTAAAACATACCTGAGGGAAATTATTGCTATCAGGCGCTAAGCATGAACTACCCTTCTCCCTGCAGGTGTGAACAGCTCCAAACAGTATGACTCATCTTTTTGATGAATCTAGGGAATGGGATCCCAGTAAAAATCAAGAAGTGTTATCTATACCACTGTAGGCTTTCCTAATAGATCAATATAGTGATTTTTATTCCCTTTAGTGCCTACCTATAACTGGTCTTCAATCTCATTTTCAAATGCAAAGTAGAACTGTCTGTTAAGGTTTTCTTTTGAGTAGCAAATATCTTGTTATTTTCAACCCATTATGACTGCAAAGTGCTATTGAAAGCTTACACTAACAACATACTTGTAGGTGGACAACTGACATAAAAGTTGATGTGTCAACACTTTGGATTTTTCTCATACCCTCTTAAAGGGTGTCCTTCCTGGACACCATCTCATGCCTTTTCTTCACAGGTCTCATGACATTTTGCATATTATAAATGAGTGTAGTGAGAGGTTTCAGCAGAATATTTAGGAGGTTTCATCTGTAAAACTCAGCAAAAAGTCCATGGAGCACTGTGGAAGCAGTTATGACATGCAAGAAGAATGAAAAGGAAAGGTGAGGCAGTACAAAAGCAAAATATTTTATGATCTTTCAAGTGTCTTACTTTTATTTATCAGTTGTATCTAAAAGTTCAGGTTGTGCTTTGACGATCTAAAGAAGAGATTCGTTTTAATATATGTTTCATTAATTCCCTCAACCAAGTTTTCTTCATCTAGCTAACTAGGAAAGACTAGCAAAACTGATTTGCTAGACACGATTTGCAATTAAATAGCTGGGGAATGTTTTCTCAAATTAAATTAGTGATGGCAATCTCAGAGAGATATAGGTAATGAAAACATTCATGAGTGTGCATGTGACAAAAAAAGCATGTGCTTAAAGCCAAACTTGCTTTTCGTTGCTCTTTTGTCACATCAGATGTTTTTATACAAAAACATAGACTGTCCATGTATTCACCACATCTGGTGTCCCACTTTGAGTTTTTAGTGAAAACATACAAGGATGTGACAAACTTTGATTGATTAGCTAAAGTGAGTGACAGCTTCCTTCCAAGTGCCTAGACCTGATAGCATGCACCAGCACACAGGAAACCAAAATGTAGGTGTCAGCCAAGTGCAGCAGTGGCTCACGCTAATTTTCATCAGGAGATCAAATCTTCACATCCTGTTCACATAGACACACAGAGCTGAGCTCTGGGTTATTCCAGAAAATTGTCAGAGCCTGACTTTTATTAAAGCTCGCTTTGGCTGACAAAACGCTGACAGTTTCAGACAAAAATGCCTGTAATGTTATACAGTGTGAAAATGTTAACCAGTAGGCAATGAGTAATCTTTAAAAAATATATACTGTTTGGAAACTAATGTAATCTTTATAATATCTGTAAAAAATAACATGTTAAATATGTAGAGAGAAAAACACGTTGAGCAAGATGTTTAGTTCTGTGCCCCAATAGTTACCCCCTCTTTGAGAAGAGATTATACAGTTTAACAAAACAGACCTGGAATAGCTGGGCACAATAACAGCATCATTTGTTTGTCTATCTATCTATCTATCTATCTGTCTATCTATCTATCTATAGATATAAAAAAATAAAATTTACACATAAAAAAGATGACTTATTTTTATATGTCTGTCCATTGTAAAATAGGTCTGGTTTCACAGAAAAACTATGTACGTTTTTCTAAGCAAAAAACAAGGCCAATTTCTTCTCATATTTTCTTAAGTGTTGCTAGAAGATATTGGCAGCATGTTCTCCCTTTCTGGCAGGACTGAGGGTGAAGAAGGAAGGTTCACTCCTCAAGAGTGTGAAAGAGATGTTCATATTTTCTGTTAAAAATGAGACCCTTAAAATGAAATTAGAAATGGGCAGAAAAGGTTTTTAAAGATTTTTGTCTTATAAAAAAAATAATTCTTAGTTTGCAGTGGGTTGAAAGAGTCAGAGACCCAGTGTGTCCAAAACATCCAGTAGCCTTTTGGGTACTGTCTTCCCAAAAGGCACTTAACCTGCCCTGTTCAGGAGGATCTTCAAAGGTAAGCTCTGGACTATTCTCTGAACTTATTCATTTGACATGCATATGCATGCAGAATGTAAGAAAAGTCTCTCTAAATGTCCAGAAAATCAAATGCAGTCAAGTACTATTTTTTTTTTTTTTTTTTTGAAGAACCGTGCTTTCTAATGAAAAATAATTTCTGCTTAGTTTCTGCAGTCTGGGTTGTGTGGACCAGGTTTCCCTTGCCACTGTTCTCATTCCCTTCCTATACCCAGATGTCCCCTCTTAAGCATTGCAGCTTGAGAACTTCTACTATTAAATTTTGGTCAGAAGTGCTTTGGCCCCTGCCAGCTACATCTCCTACAGATGATGCTGATGCAGAGGACTTAAACAGACTGTGCATGAGGCCATGCAATTTGGGCACCTTCCCATCAGAGCTGTTGGCCACTCACTGGTCTCCCTGCCAGAAGATTTCGGTTACTAGGATAGATTTAGCAATAGGGACAGTTTTTGTTCCTGTCTCAAAATATAACAAAATCATAATAGAAGAAATTAGGAGATTGATTCCTAATTGTATAAATTAATTTAATTTCCATAACTCTAAAATAGATAAATTAAAACAGCCTGATTTACCAAAGCTTTTGTTAATCTCTATAAACCCATATATTTGTAGATAATTACTAGCAGTCTCAACCAGTACTTCATCTTGGAAGGGCAAGAATGTGGTGGACACAACAGATTTTTTTTCACTAAGCATACTCTCAGCTTGCTGGCTGCAATTCATCTGTGAAGTTAAGTATCATGCAATAGGCATTACGTGGAAACTTCACAAGTGTCAAAAATATGCATCATGGAATGTACACAAATACAAAACATCTCATAGCCTTTACATTAGTACTATTCAGTCTATGGATATATCTATTTTCACAAACATTTTTTTTTTTTTAATAAAGTAGGAGAAACATGCTCAAATATAAGTTAAATACTTTAAAATTCACTGGGTGTTTGAAATCCAGATATACATTCATCTCCACACTTTACAGATGTTCCCTCTCTATGTTACAGTCATGCAACAGACCTGGCTTTAGGTACCCACAGTCACATTTTGCACTTGAGCCCAAATTTCAGTCTTCTGTGCATATACTTTTTGCCTCTTGAATTTTCCTGCAAATGACATATCCCAAGCAGCTGGCTTTGTAATTGCACAAACCAAGCATACACCAACTCATCAGCTGGAAGCAACCATATCTCCTGCTGTTCTTCTTTTGCACTACTTGGTCACAGGGTAACTAAGACACCAGTTTAAAGCAGGCATGAAAAAAGCCGAATGTAATCCTAAAATGTATTCCTATTAGACCTTAGGGAATATTAATATCACTGCTCCAAATACTTGTGGTTTTCATCTGAAGCACTTTATGTCATTCTGGTCATGCATTTCAAGACAGATTAATACAAAATGATACATATGCAGAGAACAACTACTAGGATGATCAGGAAAAGAGAAAACCTCTTTTACAAGAGGCTGCAATTATGCGGTTTGTTAAGCTCAATTAAAAACAGACAAAAATTGTTGAGTGAGGGGAGAGAGTGGGAAAAGATTTGTATATATATCAGAAGAAAAGAGTAGATGGAAAGAAAACATAAGGCAAAATTATTTATCCTGTACAAGAATACAGGAAGAAGAACAAATGGGATTAATTGGTCATAAATAAATTCAGGCTGAAAGCAAATTTCCCAGCCATCACAGTAGCATGTTTAGAAACAATTTTAAGATAATAACAAGAATAGAAACCTTCAAATAAACTTGATGAAAAAACTACTTCAAAGACTAGATCTCATCAGTTAGTTTATAAGCACATTTAGCCAGTCCCTGATGAAGGACATGACCAGAGCTGAAGATACAATGAAAGGTCCCTTTTTATGCACGTTTATCACTTGAACCCTGTGCTAAAAATTGTCATTTCAACAGCCACAATCAGTAGCTCTCAGTTTGCAAATATGAATCAAAAATACTCCATCAGATTTTGCATTCTGTATAGATAAAAGTATGATGACCATAGATGAATATATGCAAGTGAATAGAAATGCTATTTTTAGACATAGATATATGTACAGTAGCAAAAGAAAACAATACAAATTCTAGTACTGAAAAATGGACAGAATACCCCGCAGATAATATGTGACTGTTTATTTGTAGTTGAAGTGCAAGAGAAAAAGCAATCACAGGGCTTGAGCAGATAAACCAAGCTATGTTTCAAATTACTCTGCTGTCAGTTCATATGCAGTTAACATCAGTTAAGCAATTGGGAAAAGAAGGGCTGAGGATAGGGAGAGACAACACATATAAAAATTCTTGCCATAAGATTAGCTTGTTTTATCCTTACAAACTGGTGTTTTGTTGTTAGTTTGTTGGTTTAGATTTTTTTCCCAAGTCTTCAGCTAACTGAAAAATTGTAAAGATATTACTTTGTGATCATCTCTGAAAGTGTGGAGTAATTCAAAATTCATTTTGTCAATTTGTTAGCTGATGTAGTTCAGATAGAATGAAGACATCTCACTCACTGTCTTGCACACTGTGTATGCAGAATTATGCAAATTAAAGTCATATCAATCTAAGTCAAAATTTCACCATTAAAAGTTTTTTTTCCCCATGTGCCTTTTAATAGCTTTTTTTACTGTATGTGTTCTTCTTCCTTTTATTGATCTACCTCTACAGATTTGATGTATTGAATTGTTACATTTTTTTTTTGTTATTCTTTTAGCATATCTTTTCAGGAACTTTTTACTTTTTAGTTCAAAACTCATACCAAAACCCCCAGTAAGTCCTCACCTATTGATGTTTTCCCCTTGAATGCAAAGTCAATACTGATGTGATAGTTTAACAGTAGGATACACTGCTGTGAATGTCACACCCACCAATATCATTAGGGGTTATATATTCTTAAACCAAAACCTATTTAAGGCCTTCACTGGGACAAGAAAATGCTGACAAAATTCTCCTTTCTGAAGCAATGCATATTCTGTCCCTTCAATATCAAAATATGAAGCAAGTTTCTCTTGCATCTTGAATATGCAATTCTCATCCATAGCAGCTCTGCTCCTTAAGATCCTTGAAAAAACATTTGTTCCTACCTACAGTTTTAGTGGGGAGAGGGACTTTACCTGTCAGTATTCAGGACACCTGATTCCATCATTTAATCTTTTATCCAGATAAATGAGGATACATGCTTTCTAACCTTCTTCTTCTGATTGCATTAAATGCAGGTTGAACCAACAAATAATAATAAATAAAGTTTAAAGTACAGATGATTCTATAAAGATTTCATTGATTTCTTATTTTGTAACAGAAGCTATCTCAGTGCATGGACTTGCTCATATCAAGTGTGGAACATCCATCTGTTGTGATTTGTGCTGCATGCACAAGCAAGTCTTTGCACACTTTTTGGACAGCTAAACTATTAAGAAAGAAGTCATAACTTTGGAACAAGAGGGGCAAAAAAAAAGAGTAAGAGACAAGGCAATAAGTAGACATCCATCAGTGGAACAAGTCAACAGCAGAAAACTAAGTGAAAATCTACAACTGCTAAGGCAAATAGTTCTTCCACCACTGAATAAAATACTCAGGTCAATAGCAGGAATATTTTCTTTTAACAGGAAAACCTAACACTACAGCACTAAATTCCTGTAACACCCAGGATATCTTTGAAGATGTTTTCTCAGCTATCTGACAAAGGACAGCTGTTTAGCATGACACCTGCCATAGCAAATACATACAACTTGCCGGGGCTTTCTGCTTCTCTACATGTGGATGAGCCCTGTTACTTAATGGCCTTCTCACACACCGATCAAAATTTACTACTCTATGATGGTGTCATAGATATGTCTCATAGTCTGCACTCAGGGGATGTTTATAGAAATTCTTATGCAGAAAGACTCATGGATGACACAGCCAGGGAGGTTTGGAGTTGGTTTTCTTGGGATTGGGCCAGGGAGGAATTTCTTCTTACACAGCTGAGCTTGAGCATAAATCTCAAAGACAAGGGACTGTAAATCCAGTCTCTCATCTTCTCTTTTAGTGTCCATCACCAATGTTTCCCATTGTTCTATCTTGTTTCTGTCCTTTTCTTGTTTCAGTCCCTTGCCTCAGTTTGCTCTTTAATCTTCCTGGACCTTTTTCAGGACAGTTTCCACAATACATCTCCTCTCAAGCATTTTCCCAGGGCTGCTGCTGCTTTGTTGTTGTTTTTTGTTTTTTTTTTTTATAGCAGTTTTTGCTAAAATGCCTTGTTGTGTTACAGCTGGCAGAGTTAACAGGGGCCCTTCTTATGTCAGCTAGTGTACAGGGTACCCATACAAAACCACAAAATCATTCTCAATAAGGGAGTCAGTGATAGGTACAGCAGAAAATCAGGAATATCACCATGAATAGGTGCCTACATAGGCATGTGTTATGATCCAGCTAGTGAGAGATGCCTCTGCCCAAATTAAGGTGCATGTGCTGAAGTCAATAGTACGATTTTTATTTAACAATGAATGTGAGGTAGAAAGAAATAGAAAAAAAGAGGAGATAGAGAGATCAAGCAGCAGGTAGTCACTGTCCATGAATCTAGCAGCATCTGTTGGTCCCTTTTCATCCTGGGCTTCCCATTGGTGGGGGTCCTGAATTAATTCAAGACTTTCATTACTTATATATTTTACCAAACAAAGGATTTAATGCTCATTGGCTTCACAGTTCTCTTGTGCTATTTCTTAAATGATTCCCTTGCCTCTAATGCTAATTAGTCACATGTTCAGTCTTTCACTTCTTTTGAGGAGTAGGTTCTTGAGTCAGTAGGGCGTTAAATCTGTGGTTGCAATCTTTCCCTGATGGAGTTACCTTTTACCCACTCAGGGAAAACTGATTGCGGCACAGCTACTGAGCTGGCTTTCCTTGTGACACATAAATTCTCCATTTTTTATGTCCATTATCAGTGATACATTCCTCTTCCCAGTTTTGTTAAGCTTCTCCCCCTCCATCTGAGATAACACACGGACAATAGTACCACCTTTATCTTGTCTTAAGCTCCAGCTGTAGTGTGGTGGTTTCATTTATAGTACAAGTTTCAGGTATCCACGGAGGCATATTTGGAGGGGTTGGTTTCAGTGGTCTTTGGTGGTTGCAGATGTCACCTGTCCCATAACTTGGAGTGATCTTTGACTTGTGATAAGTGTACAAGTAGTTGCTTCTTTACACAGTTTGCCACAGTGGGAATTTTTGTCTGGATAAATTACCCAGGATGTGCTAGCCAGACATTGCCTACCCCCCAGGCCTGGGGTTAGTGTCATCCTGTTGCTCCATTCTGTGCTTATCTCATGGCAAAGTCCTTCTGTGGCCTTAGCAGTGTTTGAGACAGGCAACTGTGCTCGTTAGGTCCCTAAGATGTAAGTATAAACACAAACAACCTCCCTGATTCATCTTGAAGTACATTTTTAGATGTATAGGATTAAACAGAGATTGAGACTGAGATTTTATGAAGTTCTGATCAGATGAACTCCCAGCTATCAGAGGAAGGATGCTCTTAGGGAGCATCTTCCCTTATGCGTCCTACAGAGCGGAGGCAGACCGGAGTTTTCCAGAGAGAACTCCCTATTGAATGGTCACTTACATTCCCAGTTGTGCTCAAAATCATGGAAATTCCTAATGTTTTTTTCAATGGGGACATAAAAGAACTTCTTTCCTGTACTATGCTGATGTCAAAAATTGCACTGATTTTCCCCAGATTGCACAGTGTCAGGTGCATAGTGCCTTTCTGTCCAAGAGGTCCTGTGCAGGAGTACCAGAGAGCACAGATACTAATTTGTGCATGCCTGATCTCCAAGGTACTGGGAATGACATCTGACAGACCTCCCACTGACTTCCTGATTCATGCCAGGTATTGCCCGTTGGCAGGTAAAGAGGTACCAAGATCCTCAGTAATACCCAGAGATTTTATTCACCACCCAAAATGCTCATTTTGATGAACTAAAAGCAGCTAATGAATCCTACACTTAAAATTCATTACCCATGTCTAAGTCACCTGCCCCTGAACCAAGCCAGCTTTGTAATTTTCTGGAAATCAGAGGTGATGTGTTTTGATGGCAGTTTTCTAGAGATATAAATGCATTGTAATAAAGCTGTGGGTTATTTATAGAAAGTATTTCCTTTGCTTTGCAACTTATCCATTTTTGCCTGCATCTACCCCTTTTTGTTTTATGAGGAACTAGAATGCAACTTTTAATGCCAAGGTATATACTTTCCTTTGCAGAATGGTTTACCAGCAATTAAACACCCATTATAACCACTGTGTAAGAAGTTGCCACATGGTAGGAAAACAAGAAATGGAATGAGATGAAAATACAGGAAGAAAATGGAATTGGTGGAGGCAGGGCAGAGCAGCACAAGCCAGCTTTCAATTTAGAAAATATCTTTAGGCAATCATATTCAGAAGTATGGAATAATGTAAAATATTTAGGATACCATGTACAATACAATGAGTGTTAAGTGTTTCTTGTGGTTGACCAGTTTTCCCATGACTAACTGGAAGAAAAGTAAAAGGCAGAAAAGCCTAAAGGCTCTCCTCAGAAACCAAGTCAGGGTCATTTACTGATTTTTCCATAGTTCATGGCTCAGTCAATTCCAAGAAGAAAGAAACAAAAAAAGCAGTATCGTGGACTTTCAAGCATCTGGCTGATTTGAATGAATCCAGCTAAAATAATCAAAACATGTACTGCGAAAAGTAATGGTGACATTTTTGCTGACATCTTGATCTCTCTCTCTCTAAGCATTTATACCCTGATCATTACTGATAGTTTGGATGATTTTCTGTGCTAACTTCAACATTTTCACACAAATGGCAAATTTAAATAAACAGTGCATTTTCACTGGAGCTATACAACTACCAAGAAAAAAAATTGCAAAAGTTTCCAATTTTACTGGAAATAGGCTGCCTTTTGGGAACAAAATATAGTCAAAGAATGATACTTGCTTTTCTTTTGTGAGTTATAGAATGATCAAAACCATTGGGTAGTTTAACGTAACCGATATTGCACAACTCCGCTTGTTTTCTTGTTTAGACAATAGTGTTGCAAAAATTTTACATACAGTTTTAATACTATTGATGCTTTAAACATTATAACATGCATGTTATAGAATTAAAATCAGATCTACATTATGGCATGAAGGAATGTTAGGAAAGTACACTGCTTTAACATTCCAGGTGTAAAACAGTTTGCATTCTCTTATAATTTAATATATAAGCAATGGCCATTACATGTTTATAGAACAACTTCATAATCAATTAAATAAACCTTTTGTTAACATTACTGCTATAATTTCTAAGAACATATGGATATATGTATGGGTACTCTTTTTTAAATATTTATGCAACTGCGTATTTAGAAATTAACTGCTTTTTAGCAAATGAGTGTTAGTGAGTCTGTCAAAACACTGTTAGTTCTTCTGTGGTTACTTGTATTTAATTTTCTACCTACTACAATAAAAAGATTAAAATTATATAGCAAACTGCTAGTAATTTCTCTATGGGGTTTATCACACTGCTTTATTAGCATAGCATACAGATTATGAAACAGGTGAGGTTATCCTTCAAGAAAAAGTAACCAAAAATAACTTTCTTTCCAAATTTCTGGCTGCCACATACACTAAAAGCCAATGATGTGTAGGAATAAAAAAAACACAAACAAACAAACAAATACAGGAAAAGAATAAAAAAATCCCTCATAACTCCTCGCCTGATAAATGATAGGAAAGTTTGACAGATCAGAACGACACGAAGCAGCCTAAAACATTTGGCACAATGTGTGTCTGGCATACAGAGACTGCTTGTCAAATGCCTATGACTCCATACAGCAGCTAGGGACCCTATGGAGCAGCAGATGGACCATTAAGGTAGTATTAATGTAGATGCCATCAGTTTTCAGTTCTGACTGGGACATACTCTTTAGAACTATGAGCAGCTGCTGCCATTTATTGTGACAGCTTCCTGCTAACTTTTGCCAACTGGCACAATCTGACTCTTTGTACCTGAGCTATTAAATGTGTGACTTCCATCGTTTTATTCCTCCAGAGAACTCTTTTAATAATCCTCTGAAGAAGGAATAAGGCATTTATCACAAAAGTGAGTACACATACAATACAGTTCTATTGTCCTTTCATACTGCAGTGGATTTTACATCAGGGGTAAGCATAAGCAAGCTTCCCATGCCTTACACAGTGCCTGAGAAAGGAAAAACTGATGAGTTCTTAAACTGCATTTAAATTTTCTGCATTTCAACTACTTTTTTACATTGCTATCTTACCTTTCAGAAAAAAAAAAGTCATATTTCATCAATACACAGAAAGGAAAGCACTTTCATTTTCATTATCATTCTTTGTGTCAATGGTCATAGCTCAATATTACAACTATGAAGGGATTTTTGAACACCCACTGGTCTACTTAATATCTAAACATTCCTTTTGTGGCAAGCAAAGCTGTCCATTCTTGTAGTGTCTTTACTGTGTGGTAGGAATAATGCATTATAAATGATAAGTGAACATGTATTTGTTATCACTTGCACTATAATTTTAGCAAAATATGCAACAATACTACTGGCAGAAAAAAACCCCACCCTGTGGTACATGTCTTTGATCCAGCTAGACTTCTAGGGATATATTACATCATTTGATTGTGCCAAACAAGAAAGCTAACAGTACAGCACAGCATAAGGTTTGACATACAATAAGAACTGCAGCTAGTCATTATAAAAAAATGGCTGGCAGACATTTATTATGCTGAGCTAACAACTCTTCTGCTTCAAATCTTCCTGAAATCTGACTAATAATGTATGCATGGACTTCTATTGTAGAACTCCATTGCTCGATGCTACACTACCCATGTATACATGTGTAATGTCCCTAAAAAATAGCTCTATATCAGCCAAAAAAAACCCGTTTAGAAATAGCTGTGCTGATATGTGCAACAAGAGCCACACACACTGTTGAAGCTACGGAGAATGAAAGTGTGGTGACTGCACACATGAAAAAAAATATAAATTAAATATAACTAAACATTAATAAAATCATTTATCTTTTATATGAACAAAAAACATTTGAAACAATATTAGCAGTTTCAGTAGAAACTTCCGGAGATGGTAAATCCTGCATGTTGGAATGATTTTACTTTCAATACAAATTAATTTTTATATAAATATGTAGTATGCATCATACACATAGTTTTTCTATATTAGAATTCTTTTTGACCATATTATACTATTACATATCCTTAAGGAGAAGGTTACCCGAAAATTGTCAGTCTTTTGATCTGTGTCAAAATTTAAGCAATTGTCCAGTGTGCAGAAAAAATAACTCTTCTAGGAAATCAAGGGTGTGTAGGGTAATGCACGAAGAGTAATATCAGTTCTAGGAACTCTGGGGAAATTTAGAAAATCTCAACGTTTAGTAAGATTAAGCACTTATACCCTGATTTTAGCAGTTTACTCAAAAGTAAATAGTGACATATACTTAAATGTCTGAAACTAATGGCCCTAAGAGTGATGAACTAGAAATGCATCTTAGTGCAAGAAAGATCTTTATCATATACTCAGCTTCAAAAGCCTGCTCAAGTCCCACTGAAATGAGGGTGCTTATAAAAAAACAAACAAACAAACAAACAAAAACCCCAAACAAACCAAGCAACTAACCAAAAGAAACCAAGTAAAGCACATGCTTAATTTTTGTTCTGGATGAAAGCCTGGAGTGGGAGGTGGTGGAGAGGGAAGGAGAAAGGAAAGTGGAGGAGAGCTGGAGGTAAAAATCTATGGGAATTTATATGCAATAAGTACATAGACATCATAAGTACTTACTTTACCCAGCTAAGAACAAGCTAAATGAAATGATACATAACATTCTACTTAAGTTTAGTAAATGCCCATTCAATCTTCAAGCACTGAATGTAGCAGATAACTCACATGTGAAGCAAACTACCCATGCTGTATTAGAGTAACACTTTTTGACTCTACTAACTGTACTTACAATAACCCTTCATAAGTAATTTTATTCATAATACACTCATTCTTATATGTGCCAAAGAAAAATCTGTGAGTTTATTTGTTTGTTTGTTTCTATAGAGTGTACAAATAAATAATGTATGTATTTATTAGAACTAATCCATAAACAGAGAATGTTGTTCAGGACCCTGGACTGGAGATGTATCCCTTTGGGAGTAAAACATAATTATGTGGAGACAGAGAAAGACTCAGTTAGTGTATCTTCCAAAGCTGACAATCAGAAGTTGCACATATCGTAACATAAACTGTACAGGATCATGGAATTATAGAATCGTTTCGATAAGGAAGACCTTTAAAGTCATCACGTCCTTAGCTGATCTATTTTAAATCGTTTGTATGTACCCTTCAAGGCAAAGTAATGTGGCACTAATATTCTATAAAATATGATATATAAGTTCTATTTAGCATTACATTCATGCTTCTGTCATGTCTTGACCATCTCAAGAAGAAGATGAATCCAGAAAATGAGTGAATAAAAATAAATGCAAAACTATTAATTTGCCGATGCATGGTCCCTGGTCCAGCTGACCAAACATTCAGCACCAATATAAAAGCAAAAGGAACTTATGGTTATGTGGGAAAGGGACAGAATGCCCCCTAAAAACAGCTCATGTGTACAGCAAGTTGTTTTGATAAGCACATGGTAAAGCATGGTTGCTGCACACTGCCTACATGCCACCAGATTTTCTTTATAGTTTTCCTGGATTTGGAGCCTTGTTCACTGCAGGAACAGGGTATGGCTTAGACTCTCAGCCAGGCAAAGCCATCTTCTTTCCAACGGAAGATGAAGGTCTCCATCAGCACACAGGATCTGTTCTGCAGTGCCTGCATAAATGAGTAGAATAAAATCTTCATAAAGCAAACAAGAAGCATTGCACTTGGGTCTCTCTCCATCCCCAGAAACAAAAGAATGTCTCATCTTCTCCCCCAACCTCCAAATAGAGTTCAAAGACTTACAGGTGCTTTAAAAAAATACCTGCTTTTCATCAATGTGCATATATTACCAGTTTCAAAAGCATATTAATATCCTTTGTGACTTCAGTTAAAGTAAACAGAAATAATTGGAAAAATGACAGATAAATTATTAGAAGACAGTAGTTGGGATTTGCAATACAGGCTAAGCATAAAAAAAAGGTAGAAATTCTTCACAGATAAATAATTTAAAAGAAAGTAACATTTTTTCCTCAGCAGGAATGGTTTATTTAGTATAAGATTTTATAAACATATATATATATGTATTTTAGGAATACTTTGTCTTCATTTTGTCCAAAGCCACATATACAACTATTTATTTCGGTTTAGAATTTAACAGAAAAATTACAGAGCATATATGAAACATTGAAATAGCTGTCTCTAACTTCTATTAATGCAACGTTTTTCTGTACAGTATGTATTATACTAGGCTGATAATTATCTGTGTATTAAACACTATGCATTATATCAAATAAATGTAATTAATCCAAGCTAAATGTTTCAAACATATCCCAAAAAGTACTACAAAACTAACTAAAATCTTAAGAGTCTTTTGTTTAGCTAAAGGGTGTTTTTATCCTTAGAAATCTTTTACCACTTCCAAAGCCAAAGGATTCTCCTCCTTTTGCTGAGGACTAAACCATGTTTGTAACTTATTTTCTTCTACAAATAGGTCAATGAAGCTAATGAATGTTTGTGTAAAGAGCTAGCAAACACATTCACTTCAATAAATAGTAGTGAGTATATTGGTGCCTATATATGAGCGTGTATTCAACTGGAAAATGTTTGATGTTCCTGGTTATTTTGTTACCTGAAGTTGTATCCCTTCCCTCAAGCAGAAACCATATTTTGCGAAGGACATACCTCTTGACATGTATGATAACAAGAGATGGCACAGACACACCTGGAACTAATAAATAAAATGCATTCCTCTGCTCGAGGTAAAACATCCTATCTCATAATATGAAAACCTGCAATGTGGATTTGGACACCCTAATGTCACATATTACATATATTATCTCTGTGCTGTCTGTGCTCATCAGTTGTGTTTGTTGTCAGAGGCTGCACTCCAAAAACAAAGACAGTGGGAATGCACAGAGCTGTGTGACACCTCGGTGGAGGAACAGGCATGTCACATACCTGCAGCTTCAGCTGTGGAAAGCCACCAAGCTGCGCCATGTCACCACTACCTTCTGCAAAATCTCAGTTCAAAGAAAGGTGTGTGGCGTGTCTGCCTCACACTTCAAAGACACGTATGCCACATGGCAAAAGCTGCTGCAAGTCCCTTCTCATGTTTTGGATCAGCATTTTATACTTGGGTTTTTTATTCCTTCTCCCACATGGTGCTAATAAATGGAGGAAAATCGTTTCCATTTTACACACCTGAAAGCATCAAATTTCAAAATATAGTGTCAGACCTGTCACCTTGTATGTATATGCATTTTTGACTATTCACACTGAGTCTGGCTTTTGCATTCCATCTTGCTGAGCTGGCACTTTTAAGAACACAGTTTCTTCGAGTAATATTGAACTAACACATGCAGGATTGTGCATCATGGGTGGATACACAGATTTTATTTTGGGGAAATACATTGCAGGGTTACCAAACTTTGTCAGGCAATGGTGCAATCCTCCTATCAGTAAAATTAGTGATAGTGCAATAAAAGAAATAGAATAAAATTGATTTACATGAGTTGAGTATCTCACATGTGTCCTCTGCATAATGCATTTAATGAAATCCTTAATCAACCTGTTATTACAGGATTCTCTGGACTTTTTAGTCTAAAGTATCTTATTTCTGAAAGAAAAACCTCCTCATGGATATTAGGATGAAAATATAAGAATTCCATTTGGACAATATTTTCTTCATGGAGGATACTAAAGCACCTTAACATAATATTTTAGGAAACAGATTAAGTACCACTTTCTGAGATACACATAAATAAACTAGAAAAAGTGACATTTGCTATTCTAAAGGACACTGTATACAATATAAATATCAAAATATCTTCTTATTATCCCTTTGATCAGTCAAACTTCTGAACCATTGAATATTGTCTAAGAATACCTTAGCTTACCATCAACACTGGAATCCCTTTTTAATTCAAGAAAGAATGCATTTCACAACAAGATACTCTTTTGAGACACTTTCTACCCACTGCATGAAGATAGACAGTCAAACAGCACTTCAAATGATAACTCTGACAGCTATCTTGGACAATGTGCAGCTTAAGGAATAGCTTTCACAAGGAGAATTCCCTGGAAAACAAAGGTTTCCAGGTTTCAAATTATACTCCCTTGGAAAAGAGAGACAGAGTTATGCAGAAAAACTAGATGATACAAATGGTCACACGAACAAGTTTCTGTGGGGTACCTTCAGGCTGGAATTATACCAAGAACCTCTACACAAGTTTTTTACCCTATCATAACTACCATTCCTTTATCCTTCTTTTTTAGGTTTGTGATCGGGTACTACTCTAATGCAGTGCAGTACTAATCTACTCCATATTCTTTCAAACTCATTCCTATTCTTATATCATAGGATCTTAATAGACAGCTGCTGAAATCAATGCCATTTTGTCTTTATCTTGCACTTTTCTTAAATTTCACATTTTTTAAAATAGAATTTCTAACAGCGTGTTTTATTTCAAAAGACTGTTTTTGACAGTGACTTTTTTTGGGCATAAACTGACGCTTAGGAAATTCCGCCTGAATATGAGGAATAACTTTCCTGTGCAGGTGACCCTCATATATTCAAAAACTCTCTGGATGCAATTGTTGCAATGTACTTGAGAAGAGAAGTTGGACCATCCACTGTGGTCCCCTCCAACTTTACCCATTCTGTGGTTCTGTGGTTCCCATGTCATGTTAATTGGGTAGCACTTGCAACATACTTAGGTGTGAGTTTCACTCATCTAAGAGTGAAAGAATCAAGCAATTCCACTCCAACTTCACATGGTATTAGAACTGTTCTCTTACCCAGGTGAAAACTCTGTCAGGGGTGAAGAGACCTAGCGGATACTCAGACAGTAGCTGTAGTACTTTATGCATTTATCATGAACTAGATTCTTAATTTCATATGCAGGAGATGCCAACCAACCAGAAACCCAGAACACTTCGAAGTGATAGGTGCTATCATTTCTGCCTGTGTGTGCCATTACGTACCTTTCTTCTATAAGAGAGACCTATAAATAGAGATATCCATATTTATGTATCCACACATTTGCCTGTTGAAGTGATTTCAGAGAAGGACCACAAAAGAGTCCCTTTGCTATGGAAAGAGTCTGAGGGAGTTGGAGTTCAGTTTGGCAATACAAGGCTCCAGGGAGACCGTAAGGCACCTTCCAGTACCTAAGGCACCTTCCAAGCCCCTAAAACGGCTACAGGACAGATGGAGAGGGGCTTTTGAAAAGGTCATGAAGTGACAGGACAAGGAGTGATGGCTTCAAACTGACAGAGGACAGGTTTAGGTCAGATATTGGGTAGAAATACTTTACTGTGAGACTGGTGAGGCACTGGTACACATTGCCCAGAGAAGTTTGAATATCCTGTCTCTGGAAGTGATCAATGCTAATTGGATGAGGTTTGGAGACACCTAGTCTAGTGGAAGGTGTCCCTGCCCATGGTAGGTGGGTTGGAACTAAGTGACCTCTAACATCCCTTCCAACCCAAAACATGCTAAGATTCTGTGGTTTTTAATACCAAAAAGAGAAACAAAGCTTAGACCTCCTGAGAGCTGCAGCTAGGGCCAAATCCAGCTTTCACAGATGTCAGTAAACTAGTTCTCACTGAACTCAACAGGATTCATTATGCTCTTGGTATTTATGGAATTGAGTTTATTTAAGCTGGAAACTTTCAAAGCCTATGGCTTTAGGCTATTCGTTTTTGCATATATGGCTTTAATAACATCAGTTAACTAAACAACTTCATTCTTATTACTTCAGACCTCTCATTAAGTCATATTCTTCCTACTATTTCTGATTCAGCAATAGCTCTCTCAAGATTCATGCAACACCTGAAACTTTTGATGTTGCCATCACAATGGTTTGTCCATATCTCCACATCTAACAGCATCCTTTCTTGAAGAGATTCATTACTTTACTGTTTTAAAATAAAACTGAGCTGAAATTTCTTACAATGGAAGATCCAACCCTGTATCTATTATGATATTGTTTGTGTCTGAAATGCATAGAAAGAATTCTTAGTCCTAAATTTCTAATTCTACTCTTACATAACAAAAGTATTCTCTCAGCAATAGTATTACATCAAGTTTATTACTATTATTATAAGAGTCAAAATTTTCAATTTTCCAAAATGTATATACTGAAGCCATACTAGTTTTAAAACAGTTTAAACCTGAGAAGATCAAAAGTTGTTAAGCTTCCCTTTTTCACTAACACAGCATATGGGTCAAAAACATTGCTAAACTGAACAGTTCTCACCATATGCTTATAGACTATATTGATATAGAAATTACTTATACAAACACCGTAACATATAGGCAAATAAGCAATCCAGCAAGTCTCAGGAGACCAGGAAAGCACAAAGTTAGGGAAATACGAACATAGTGAACCCAAACATAATCTCATCCAATCCTCCTTCATATGAAGACTAAAATCAGGCACAACTTGCTTATTTAAAATATATTGCAGAGGAATTTTTAGCTGCAATCAACTTATCATTCCTGTGAGGCAGAAATCTGACCAGTGTTCTCCAGGAAGAACAGCTCCCCTAAATCTCATATATTTTCTCCCAAGATTTTCTGCGAGCAGAAATGAGAAACAAGAATAAAAAGCTGATCTCCTCACACCTAAGAATGGTGACTCTAAATTTCAGATATCTCTTCTGTTTCTGTAAGAAAAGGCTCAAACCCTCAAATTCCATATTTGTCAACTATTTAGAAACAAATTTAAAATAAGTTTTTTGTTTTTGTTTTTGTTTTTAATACCTACATAGAATAATTGTAAAATTACTAAGCCAAGATATTACTGAAACTACAAGGATACATTAATAAGCTTACACAATTCCCCAGGACGATTTCAAGAGAACAGATTTTACTTGCATAAATGTCTTTTCTTCATAACCACAAAATATATCTGAAAAGATCATCAAAGATGACCTTTACGTACCTCAATGCATTACAACAGATTTAGTGTCAACAAGGTTGTTTTTTCAGGATTTGTGCAGCACTGAGTGCCTAGGTTCAAAATTTCAAACTCATTTACTTAACAAAAAGATGATCTTCATTAAAAACTCCACAGTTTTAGAAAGCCTACTTTCTCCAAAAGAAAGACACTCACATCTAGCCTCTTAATTATATTCTGGAAGTCAGTGCGGTCAGCCATGTGAATTCTTGAACGTTTTGAAATTTTTCTCTGGTTTTGGTTTTCTCATTTATTTCAGAAAGCTTGTTCTTTTTTTGCCACCAGCACTGGTGAAGCCAGATTATGTTATTGTCAGGTCAATTCAAAACATCTCTAAATGGTAGATGTAACTGGGGAAGATTTCTTCCTTCTTAAGGAAGGAGGTAAAATCTATCCTCAAATATGGCAAAAAAGGAGACCTAAAGGAGCTAAATGTTCATCAGCCTCATCTTGATGCCTGGGAAGGTGAGGAAGAGGGACCATATCCTCTTCTGGGTAACTTCCAAACATATTAAAGATGTGAAGATGATTAGGATTGATTGGTATCAATTCATAAACAAGAAATCATGCTTGACTAACCTGATAGTCTTCTACAAGGAAATTATTGCCTTGGTGCATAGATGTAGAGTAGAGGATCATGGTTATTTTGACTTTTGCAAGGCTTTCAACTTGTTTCTTACACAATTTTCGTAGACAAACTGATAAAGTATAGACTAGATAAATGGACAGGAGGTGGACTGAAAGCTGGCTGAGCTGATGAGCTAAAATTAGTGTTGTGATCAGCACCACAAAGTACAAGATTCTGAATTTTGATAAAGGAAAATGTGAAGTCCTGCATGTGGGGAACAATAACACCAGGCATTGTTAGAGGTTGGTGCTGAGCAGCTGGAAAAGGGCTTTGCAGAGAAGGAACTGCTGGTTGGTGTGGACAACAAATAGATCATGAGCCAGCAATGATCCCTCACAGAAAGGCCAACATTCTCTTGTGCTGTATTGGGAAAAAACTCACCAACAAGTTGAAGGAGGTGAACTTTTTCCTCTGCTCGGCAGTGATGAAACACAACTAGAGTGCTTTGTCCAGCTCTTGGCTTTTCAGTATGGGAAAGACAGGGGTACACTAGAGGAAGGCCAGAAAAGAGACAAAAAGATATCTAAAGCACTGTAGCATCTTTCATACAAGGAGAGACTGAGAGAGCTGGAACTCTTCAGCCCAGACAAGAGAAAGTTTGGAGGGATCTTGTCACTGTTCACAAATACCTGATGGAATACAGAAGAAAGAGTTAGGCTGTCCAGTGACAGAACAAGAGTCTATGGGAACAAACTGAAACAAGAAATTCCATCTGAACATAAGAAAAATATTTATCAATTCTAGTGGTGATCCAACAATGGACCAAGTTACCCAGAGTGGTTGTACAATCTCCAGGAGATAATCAAAACCTGACTGGACGTAGTCCTCATCAACTTGTTGTAGTTTACCCTATTTTGAGCAGGAGGATTAGAGTCAAGGATCTTCAAGGGCCTCTGCCAGCCCCAACCATTCTGTGATTCATATCTGTTAGGTACCAGATTTTGCTAGATTAGGAGGTGTGCAAGAAGAATAAAGGATACATAAGGGTATGTATCCAGGCAAAACACCACAGAATAGAAATCATATATCAGTAAACGTGGGGTTTGAGCATATTCTACAAAAGCATGAAAACCTCAAAACCATCAAGTTTAAGCCTTTCTGTACACAATAATTCATATTTATTTATTTATTTATTTATTTATTTAGAAAGTAACTACCATCCCATAGGAATGTATGACCTTGTGTTTTATAAGAGCAGAAATAAACAGGCACTGCCCTCTGTGAAGATCCTGCTTCTCATAAAAGTGTGGATAAACTTGGCTTTTTTGTAAATAGATTTGGGTTCTGGTTTTTGAAACCTGCTGAGAATCTTTTCATTCTCCTCAACTAGTAGGTATTCATACATTAGGAATTTCATAGAAAGACAGAACAGGACAAAATCAAGAATATACAAATGTCATTATACTCATGGGCTGAACAGTATAATTACAAATTCTATTGTCATGAGAGTAAAAAACTTAAGTTCAGTAGTAGAGAGTATTTTTCTACATGTGAAAACTATGCATTTTGCCTTCAAGTTGCTATATAGAATGTGACAGAAATTATTAGGCAGTGCAGCTAATTAGTCCAGCTTTTTCTTCCAAGCTCACTTTTACTAATACAGCTGAAATGTTTAAATTCACCAAGAGAAATGGACAATGTCTTTTCATGCCATATTTCACACAACACTTAGCTTCCCTCTGCAAATCGTTAAACAGCCAACAGATGTATTTTGTTTTCTGCTTGAACATTGGAAGAAATTCTTCTTGAAGGGTAAATGCAACATTAGTTTGTGCTCCTATTATAGTTCATCGTAATGTCATGACTGGAATTCCTGCCTCAAACTAAATGTTGATTTTTAAAATTTATTTTTTTTTATTTTGTTCTTCCTTAACATCTTTAACTACACTTGCCAGTGCCAAAGTGGCATTCATCACAAGATTTTTGGAAAGGTGGTTCAAGGTTGACAGTGCGAACAAGACAGTGACAGATTGTTCATAGAAAGTAGCAGTATAAGCCCTACAGATGATCAGCTGAAGACCTTATGATTATTATCTTCCAGGAAACCACACAAGCCAGTGTTTGCTCTTCATCTGAGGGAAACAGCAAGAAAGTTTTCTTTATCCCTTCTCTCTCTCTTTTGTTTCAGCAGTGGAATGCAAAGCAAATATACTTCAGTGTCATGATTTTTTGTTGGCACCTTTCCATAGCCAATTCCATTCATCCAGAAAAGGGATGAAATTCCATCATTCGAGCATGACATCTCAAAATTCAAACTTAATGAGAGCTTTGGCAGCTTCTGTCGAAGGCAGACAGTGATTAACAAAACACTTCAGAGTACAAGGCACAGCAGTGCTCAAAGAAAACAGTGATGATCTCCACTTAATTGTAGAAAAGCCCAAAGCATCTGCCAGCGGAGGAGAGCTCGAGCCATAAGGAGCTATTGCTCAGATAGGCTGTCATCTCCAGAGATCAACAACCATATGCTCAGCTCAAGCACAAACTCCAAAGAAGTTAATTTTCTGACAAAATACAGGGATAAATATGACATTCAAACAAGTGTGCTCACTCATCCTGAACACACGTTCATCTGCACGTATCAGACTTATGCATCATTTAAACTGAAGCAAATATAATTTGTTTGGAACACAAACATTACTGTGTGAGCACAGGTATAATTAATCTTTGTCCGCTCCATGGGTTCTTGTGTTCCACCAGTTAATGCTTACAGTAAACTTTTGATGAATGAATGTGGTCACCTGTTGCAAACTGTCTCACTGTGTAAACTATCAACCTTTGTCTTCTCTGCTACCTAGTAAGCACATAGTTATCACACCTTCAGCTGTAGAAGATTTTTATCCTGAGTTTTATGACAACTAAGGTACATTGTCAATGTCAGGGACAGGATCTTTGAATAAACTCAAAAGATAAGCAAGCTTATTTTAAGAAAATTATCATCTAAGTGTGCTGGGCTAGGGAAAGTTTAATTAGTCTACAAATATATTAACTCTTTTGTGCTTATTTACTACCTGATAGTCAATGAATGGAAATACATTATTTAAATGTATATGCCTGGCAGCAAGAATTAACAGAAGGGAAAAGGTCAATATAAAAGTGGAATGTACTAGAAAAAACCATGTTGTCGAATATAAATTTAAATGTACTTTCAAGTTAACAGGGAATTGTTTTTTTTTTAACAATTTCCTCAAATACCCTTCTGCTATGTCAAGTACAGAATATTATGACTTTGTTGGAAAATAATTTACCCAAACACCAAGGAAGTGTTCTGTATACTGACTGAGATAGGCTTTCCAGATAGGTGTAGTTAAAGAAATTCGCATAGTTATCTCTTAAATGTCAGCACTTCACATGCATCAATCTGGATCTGTCCACATTTATCCTTGTTCTGTCCTAACTTATCCACAAATTGCATTCAAACTTCCTGTGCCTAACATTCTTTTGACCTCCTGAAGCAGCAACTCTCATCATAAGGAGGAGTTTGAGGAAAACGCAGATCAGCAAGTCATTTGATGCATTGTTTTAACAAGCATCAGCACCCAGAGCAAATAATTATAATATTGTGAATATCTAAAACTTAAAGAAAATAATACCTTTTCCTAGCAGTATAGCTACGTGATTGTTCATAGAAAGACTTGTGTCCGATGTAGACTAGAAGTGCTGTGAATAGCCAAATGCAAAAGAAAACTATAATAAACATGTGTCCTTAAATTAGTGGATGTAGAAGAATTGGCTGCAATTGTTAACTTTCTCATTTTATATTCTTTATTTGTTTCCTTCTTTTCTTTGGTATTGGTTGTCTGACATGCTTCCTGGTAAACTGCTAAAATATAGCAGTACCATAAAGCATATGGAAACATGTGAAGGCAGAAAAGGATCCCTCATGCTGCAGCAGGATGGGCTGGAACAGAGATTTACACAGCACAAATGATGAACAGCACACAAACTCCACACTGCTTTGTAGTACAGAAAATACAGACATTTTGAGAAAATCTGGTTGGATGGAGGAGGGTGAGTTTAACAACAGTCTGTTGTAACCTGTGGTCCAAGGGCACACTTCATTCCTTTTCTTATAGCAAGGGCTGCAAAGCCATCAAGCCTCCTCAGGAATTCCCTGGGAGATGCTACTTTCCACTGATAGAAAATAAAATTATGTCTACTTAGAAAACTGAGGTCTGTATCTTTTATTTTGACTACAAATAGAATGTAATGTGAACTTTTTACACTTTCAGCTCCAACACACTCAGGTCTGAATAACAACATCTCCCTCATGTTGGGGGCAGAGTACTTTGTGGCGGAACACCAGCAAAGAAAGAAGTACTTTGCAGAGTCCGTAAGTATAAACAGCTCAGCTGAGAGCCCAGCAAAGGGCTCTGTTGTGCTATCTCACAGCACAGACAATAACATACAAAATGAAAAAGCCTATGCCAAGTGCATGGAATATGCAGAGCTTCATGCCATTGCTCTCACTAGACTGTCTGTTATGGGCAGAGCAATTTATAAGAAGCAGAGACAAAAGCAATCAGCCACACCCCTGAGCACAATAGCAAACAAACTCTTTTGAATAAAATTTCTTTCGAAAAATACATAAAATAAAAAGAAGCAATTTTTTAGAATGCAGGTATTACTGCATTGCCATCACTAGACATTCCTCCTGTAGATTGTGGGATAAGAGAAATTTAATTTATCCACTTTTTAAATTATATTGCACAGTAGCTTTATAAAGAAAATAATTTTAAAAAATATGTTACATTGCATTCCAAATAAGATAAGTCTGTCAGTTATGGAATAGCTAGTAGAGTATCAAAGAACTGAACAATAAGAATTGATGTGACTTGCAAAATAGATGGAGAAACAGTTATGCAGGACCCGATTTAATAAGCAACTTAAACATACACGTTATTTTTAGTGTGTGGATATTCTAATTAAAGGGAATAGGATTAAACACATGCTTAAAATGAAATATATGCAAATTTTTTCCTGAATCAGAACCTTCTTTCAGATTCTGTCACTCATATTTCCAGCAAAGTTAACAAAATAAGCAATTAGCACCTCACACTGCAAATAGTGCTCGTCTTTCAACTTGCACAAGGTGTCAGAGTCTGGTCCCTTAGGCAGCAAATATAAAGAGCACATATGTGCATGCAATACCAACAAAACAGCAGCATGTAAGTATTAAAAGCAATCATACAAGCAACTTTGAGTTTACATGTGCAGTCACCCAGTTTGTCTTTGTAAAAAATTCATGGAAAGTCAAGCCCCATGCACACTGTAGGTAATATGCTTCCAAAGGAATTTGGCTGCACATCCAGACACGTTTTATTTTGGAGTACAAGAATGCCCCTCATCTTTTTCTAGGAGCTCCATACACCTTTTGGAAGAGATACACATGCTTATGAGGCATTTTTTCATTGGGCATTCACTGAGTTCCACACATAATCTTTTTCAGCATATAATCTTTGAAAGCTTCTAAAGTCAAATAGAATTGCTACTATCAGGTAGCAATGTAGATAAATAGAAATTGCACATGAATAATTTGTGTTACTCCCTTCTTGCTGTCTGATTTAAACAGTTTAGGGAAAAAAAAAGGTTGTTTGTTTGTTTTATATCTATATAGCTGATCTCAATTATTTGCCTAAAAATGCTGCTGAACCTAAGCAGATTCTACCAATTTCTATCATTTTAAGCATTTTATTGCTTGTAGGAAATGCATTCTTAAGTGATATATGCAGTAAATTAAAAACTTGCTTACTTTACAAAAAAGCATAATCCACTAAATACCACTATAACAGCACCACAGGTCTAAGGTATGTTTCCTACCGGACATCAGAAAGCATGTCATAAATATAGTAAGGTAACATCCTCCTTATTGATAATGAAGATCTTTTTTGTGCATCTCAGTTGATTAAAGAATGTTCCTCAATCCCTTCAATTCACAGAGCAAAGTACCTTTGTAACAGAACAAAGTCTGCTCTAATGAAAGACTAAATCAATACACAAAAACCAGGAGAGATTTTCTATGAGAGCTTATGAATTTCAGAGTTAATGTTGCAATAATGGTTTTTTTGCTGTACTGATTGCATTTTCACACATTTTTGTGAAGCTCTAGAGGGGTAAGCATAATAGAACAACCAGCATGAAGAAGTAGTTTTTTAATGGAAACCACCATCATTGTGACAGCTTTGTTGGATATGTTAACAGAATCCTTGCATTTTCTGCTGAATTGTATGCAAAAATATCATGTAATATCTTTCCTTTGAATTTTTCAGGCATCATTCTTAAAATGAACATAAAGTATAAATCAAGGATACCTCTTAATTGAAATGGAACTACAATTGTCCTTGCTATTGGCAGGAACATCAAATATAACTAGCTGACTAAATATAACTGACAAATATAACTGTCTAAAAATCTATTAATCTATTGAAACAAACACATTCTGAATTCTTCATTACATTGTAAGAGTTCACAGTACTACCATAGTCACCGATTATATGACTTAAAAACAAGTGTTTTCTGTAGTGCTGGAGAAAAAATTCTGTCAGACCTGCCTGACCACCAGAACACAAGAATGCATAAGGACAAAGGGAAATGACACTGTTGCCCAAATAATTCTCAGAAATTTAAAGGTTTCCACAAAATACAATGATATTTGATGAGTTTGTGGGGGTTCTTTATACACAAGAGCAGGCTTGACTTTCTGTTGTCATGGAGCTATCCAGTTCACCATAGTAAGTAACTGACTTACCATGAGTAGACAATAAGTACAAGGGAAAAAGCAAAACTAGTTGTATAAGAGAACAGTCTTCTATGGGAAACTGTTTTATTGGTATACAGATTAACATGGAATAAATATGTGCAGGAAGCTGCCATGTGATAAACTGAAGGGAGAAAAGGAAAGACAGAAAAAAGGTCAAATATGCCTGAAAAGGATTTATTGTAGTTATCACATGTGTATTTTGAACAAACACAGTTCCCAGTGAAGCACTGTGTTAAGCATAACCAGTGCTGTAAAAAAGCATATCTTCTTTAAGTTGTGAGTTACAATAATGTACTACTGAAACTGTTCTTGGCACTTACTGCTAGGAACTGACAGCCTTTTTCAGATATTTACAATGTGGTTTTTTTCCCTGAAATAAAACACTGCCATTGCTACCTTCAGGTTTGAAAGACTGAGAAATTTTAAAGCTGTACTTCTCAAGTTTTTTTTCAGGAGAACAAGAAAATATCATTCATCTTTGAAATTTCTTAGCCATTAAGACATACAAATTTCTTAACAACTGCTATTACAAAAATACTCACCACATCGTGAGCATCTATTTTTAAGTGTCTTCTAGTGTGGGCAAAACTTTCGTGGTCACTGAAGTCAATTGCACATGACTACAACTCAGGGGTCTGTCTAAGATTACAGTGAAACTGTGCAGGATGTTGTAAACTAGCTACTAGCACTATTGTGGGTTTAACACTGCACTGCTACCTGAATTCTGCTGTATGCGCAAAACCGAACGAGTGCTACAGCAATGGCATGCAGGTAGGAATGAAACAGAGTTAACATTCCAGGGATCACATACAAAGACTTGTCCCCTCAACAAGAGAGGGATGTGCCTCATCTAGAAGAAGGACCTGATATGGAAAACCTTGAAATCTTTTCAATATTCCACTACATAACTACATAATTTACATCTCAGCACTGGGGACAACTCTTCTCCAGAAAGTATACCTCTGCCCTACATCAGGTCTATCTGTTCCTTAATGATCTGACTGCACAGGAAACCTGTACCTAAACTCTTCACTTTTTCTCCCACAGCCCTCTCAGAGGACTCCCTGGCTCACCAGCTATAGGGCATAGAGAAGGGCTCTGCAAACAGGAATCCTTTATTTCTAAACTGTTCTCTTCTATGCTGTGATTCAAATTCCCTCACACAGAAGCAACTTGAATGTAGAGGTGAGGTTATTTTTTCCTTCACTTTTGCATAGGGACTCATCTAGAAGGCATTTTCTTTGAACACATCTCAATGAAATGATAGAAAATTATATAATTAAAAAAGTTCATCCCTATTGGTGTAAGAAGGGGCTTAGTGCCTATCTAGACCTGTATATGGGTGCACTTAGGGTTCCTGGGAATTTACTGGGACTAAACCCCATTTGTTTCACAGTAAGGTGATTGCTGAGGAAAAGTAGACACAACGTAACTTACGGACAGTTTAAAGACACATATAGGGACCAGGTCATTAATTCATTAGAACCAGTCCCTTCCTGTAGATTAAGTCCATTATTTTCTAAGGGATGCCAGAAGAAATTTAAAATTACAGTATCAAATTTCAATTAAACCATAAAAGGAAATAAATTAATAATTCATAAATGATATCAAAAAGATGGTTGGAAAAATTTCCATGCAAATGTGTTTTAAATGTTTTTTTGTATGCCTTAAGTCAGTCTTTAAAAAACTTAAATGATCTTATAATTTCAGTTGATCAACTGAAAAATGTCATGTCAGAAAAACTTACTTAGTGTATACGTGCCATGTTTATAATATGGTAGGGTATGTGTTTCTTATTTTAAAGATAGTTCTAAATATACCAAAACCACAGAACTCCTCAAAATAAAAACAAAGGAATCAAAACAAGTATTTAGTATTTACCACTAAGTATCCTTTGATGTAACACAAGAATAAAGAAAAAGTCATTTTATAATTGTGTTTAAAATAATGAGAGATAATAATGTACTGGTACACCAATTAAATCACAGTTTCAGATCATACGATTAATATTTAAAAAAGTAAATTTCCAATTTTTTTTCTCCATCTCTGGAGATATTTTCAGGGATATGATCCTGTCAATAACTTCATATGACAATTGTACAAAATCAGGACCATGATACATGAGGCAAGCCCAACTATCCATCTGAGCAGGAGAAAATTTAATATTTAAAAAATTAAAAAAATATTTTTTATTGAAAAGGTGAAACATTAGTTCTACCAAATATGAATACAGGTATTGACAATTTTGAACAATTTGGATTGTTGTTCATAGTTTTTACTACTACAATCTTGAGTGTATATATACTATAATCAGTACAAATTAAGAGTTTGTTTGAAATATGAACTAGTTAGAATTTTTTTTTTTTGGAACTGTCAAAATATTGCTTTTTGTAAATGATGTATATTTACAAATAAAGAGAATTTTAAATATTAGTTCTGGAATTGTAGTGAAGGAGCCTGGAAAACACAAGTATCTGTCAATTTTAGCAGATATCAAGACTGTGAAGACTAATTTTCAAAAACCTTGAATATAAATTTTGAACAAAACCGAATGTTATTTACGAATGCACACCTTTGAAAATGAAGTTCTGTTAAATCAGCAATCATTTCATAAAAATTGAAATGTAAATTACAGGTTTCCAATTCTCACAGTGAATAAAAGTAATTTTTCAACCTCAATGCATAGAATAAAGTGTTATATATAAAATTCTTTACAGTTTCTCCATTACTACATCTGTAATAATAAAAAACAGGAAAGATTGAACTGTTGCAGAAAAGTAGCTATTAATTTAAATTTCATATTTTCCTACCTTGATTCGAGACACAACATTATGACCAGTTTTGCGAAATGGAAAATATGTTACAACAAATATCAGTTTTTTGAGAATAAGTATTTGAAATATGTTGTCACTTTTTTAAGTAATAGCTTTAGGTCTTTTCTCGAAACAAAAACTTATATATCCATAATGGGCAAAGTAAGATCCTTCCTGACAGAACAAAATACAGGCTGTGTTAAGGAGACGATTTATATAGTATCTGAGGTGCTGGAGAGTAATCTTTGTGAAAGACAAGATACAACAAGTGAAGTACACACATGATTTAAAGAGAGATTACAAATTCACACGAGTAACATGCCTATCAAGAGACAATGTGTCTAGTGACAAGCAGAACAGTAAAGTGTTACTAAAATCACACTTCTGGTTATAAACCATTCTAAGTATTATAAATTGTTATATAAGAGGTTTAAATTTTTCCTGCATCTTTATATTTTGGAATTCATGCACCAGCACCTTGGGATAAATTACTGAAATCAAACACTTCCAAATTTGATTCAGATAACAAACAGTTTTTTTCATCTACACCACATATTTGGAGCAGGTAGAACAGTTTGACATGCACCAAACATATCTTTACTAGCATTCTTACACACAAAAGAGGAAGAGGAAGGGGAGGAGAAGACTTCTATTTCAGCAGAGAGGATTTCTCCTAAACAAACAAGAGATGCGATTGCGCCTCTGTCCTTCCTTTCTAGCACTACAGATTCTCTGACAGTCCCATGCTGATTTTGTAAAAAGCCTAATGTAAAGCACAATCCCACAACATCCTCTGGCTACCAGCCCTCAAACACTCTCTATTTCATGTAAGCTTCATCTACATGAAATCCTGAGATTTCATTAACTCTAATAGGATATTAATAATCAAATCTTCAAACTAATATTTGTCTTGTAATAAAGCACAAGTTCTACATCTACCAGACAACCAAATATTTCATAGATACTGTTTTTACTATGGATTTTTTTTCATTTGTTTAAAATTTATCCATTTCTAAATTCTCTAACAACCACTTACAAAAGGGACAAATATTTTCATCTTATGTTTGTGGTAATGTCAGAGAAGTTTCAATCACAGTTACCAGAAAACAAATGGTACTTATATTAAAAAAAAAAAAAATCCAAATAACTAAAGGGTCATAATTTGCTGAATAATGTCTAGTTTTTCAACTATCTTACCTCCAACTAAATGTAAAATATGTGGACTAAGCTATAAAAGCTATACATTCACATAGACCATTAGCTGTTGTAAAAGACTATTCTTCTTGAACAGTAGCTGCATAATACAAAATAGTGGATTTCTATTTCACAGCTATATAATCACTCATCTTACCTTAAAAACCCTTATCTCAACACCTGATCAGCCATCAGAGCAAATTTTGTAACTAATAAGACTTAATTTTCAAGAAGGGATAATATACTTACTCAAAATACTATCAAATAAAAATAACCAATTGGTAAGATTGAAAACAAATCCCTGTTAAAAAGCTGCAGTACTTCAGTGCATACTGAAAAAATGGTTTGGTGGAGCTGAAAAGGTTTGGCAATCAGATGGATTCAGTTCTACCTTTCCTTTAGACATTCCCTATTCCATAGGTTGGAGCATTTGTGATAATCGTTGCATTTCCATCTGCCTCAGATACTTGAAAAAGACCTGTATCTTGCCTATTTATCTTGTTACAAAATGAAAACAAAAAGCACGAGTATTTCGGACAAACTTTGGACAAACACAGCAGAGCACAGTAGTGCCTGTTGGAGAGTACTCTTTCTGTTGGATAAATAAAATGGATCCTTTCAGCAATTTTTCGACTCTTCTTTTTTTTTTATTCTCCTTCCTCTTAGAAACCTCTGATGTGTGAAAAGTTACCCTAAGGTATAAGAGGCAAGGATCCAAAGACTCTTCCGGTCAGTACAGCACTTTATCATAAGAAAATATCATTAGTGACATTTTAAAAAGATCAGGTATAATAGTCTGATGGCACTAAGTAGGTATTACCTTTGTTTCAGCTTCCATTTAAATATTACCTCCTGTAAGCCAGTATAAAATATATTTCTTATGTGGAACGTCTTGATTCATGTGTACCAATACAGAATTTCATGGCCTCCTCTGTTCTGTCTGTAGGACTCCGTTGTTATGCATTTGCCATGTGGAACTTTTTACAGATTAGAGCTGCTGTACATAAGCTCTTTTTCCTGTTTGCATAATGGATGATGAAAAGAGAGACTGAAGAAAAAAATCTAATCAAGAATCTGTTTCTTAGCTGTATTGCATGTTATTGTTTCAATCTTGTTGCACCACTGGCATAGAGAGGGCAGGGGAGGACAAGTGTTAGTCTGCCTTTGAAAGAAAACTAGGTTTTCTACAAAAGGAGAATGTGATTCTCTAATCAATTAAAGTATATAAATGTGATGAAAATAACAAATTTAAAAAAATTCAAAAATCAAAACAGCAAGGAAATGCTATGTTAAAAGCACCTGATGGATTGTATGTGAATATTCTTATTTCCTAAACATTATCTAGAGGCCCTCAAAACGGCTGGTTTTTTGTTGTACACAGATGCTGGCATTAAAGAGAGGGTTTCCAAAATTACAAGAGCATTCCAGTGTCAAAGAGAGGGCATCTGCAGAAATCTGATAACACCTGCAGGTTAGAGTCCTTTTGGGTATTTTTACAGATGAACAGGACACTAGTTTTCTTAGAGACCCATGGATGCACATGAGATTCACCACCATTATACCCTGAGTTCAACAGAGACTTGCAAATACATCTTTGGAGCTCCCATTTTGGAAATTTCTCCTTAACTGACAAACACAGTAGGATTTAACATTAGCATTACTTCTTAATATCATCAAACTAACATTGAAGTAGGATTTCTGAACAAATTAATTAGTATTCAGGATATTTGCAGAACTCACTTTAAATATTTCTTTCCTTCAAGCACATGGTTAAGCACTTTAATATGATTCAGTGTAATATGAGTAACAGAATTCATTAACATTGTATTTAATTATTTGGCTGTGAAATCTTAGTTTCCCCATCTAATTGTAAACACTCAAAATACTGACTGCAGTGACTGCCTGCAACCCTTCTCATAGGAGAGGCTGGAAAAGGATTGACAGGAAACTGAAGGAGAGAGGTTTTCTTTTCTGAAGAAGTTGAAGGAAAAGGTCATTGAAGGCTTATGCAACTTGATCAGCTTCAGTGGAGAGGCCAAGCAGAGAGACTTACAAGAGATAGGACTGAATCACATCTGTCTTCCACAATACTGTAAGCTGTAAAGAATCAGAGATATAGTGATGCAAAGTTAATGTTAATATCAACATCACAAAGACACTTCTGATTACACAGGGAGTGTAAAAGGTAGTGACTTGAAGTATTACTCAAGAAGAAAGTGATGTAGCATCTCCAGAGGGCTGATAGCTAAATCCAGGTCATACAGACAAATCGAAATGCCACCTTCCCTATTTGTGTTGTCCAGTATACTGGTGCATATAAACATCACTTAGATCATGAGATCAACACCCTGAAGCTACATATAGACTTTTTTTCTCTAGTGGTGTACTTTATCATTATAGTCCTGGGATTTTTTGTGGCTGGTTTCATTTTAACCATTTAATTCTGTTACCACACCATCAACAGTGGTTGTTTTTGAGTCTTAGCAAGTCTGCTGCAAGTCTGCAGCTAGTCAGACTCATGGTAAATAGCTTTGCATGACTAGGATGGATTTGCATATGCTAATGTGACATCTGGCCATTGTGTAATTTCTTATTTCTGTAATCCTTGAGTCAAAGATCTTCCTAGAAGATAATTTAGTAATAATCACCATTCAAGCTTTCAATTCAACTCTTTTTTACTATAGATGTCAATCTTAATCAAAAGATCTGCTAAACATTGGTCTGAAGGCAGACTGAAGGAAGCTACTTAAAATATGGATACTTCATGTACATTCAGAAACAGCTTATTTGCTTTATATAGTCAGAACTTTGAAATGAAGAATCAGAATTTACCCAAACTTCAATGTTGCAAGTTTTATCTTTCCCAAGGTGAGAGTTAATTTAGACATAAAATAATGTATAACACAATCACCCAGCCACAAAATCTGTGCCATGGTTAGCAGTGGTATTATAAAGACAAATGTAATTTACATGAGAGCTTAACAAAGGTCAAAATGTAACCAATAGGGAAATAAAGTATGACTTTTTAGCTAGAGTCAATACTGATGATGTATTTTATAAATATCTTCTTTTGCCAACTACTTTAGTCCTTTTGATCCTAATTTCAGTAGAATTTTAGACTTGGACAAAATAAAGAATGCTTTAGGTAAAGGAACATCATTAGTTCAAACCTTTGAAGTTCAGAAAGTATAATCTCAAGGGCAATTAAGCACTGAATGGATCTTTCATATCCAAGGAGATTATTTCAATTTGATTCCAGAAATTTCCATGAGAGTCATAAGATTATTTTAATCATAGAATCACAGAATATGCTAAGTTGGAAGGGACCCACAAGGATCATCAAACTGAAAATTTAGCCCTTTACAGGACCATCCACAAGAGTCACACCATGTGCCTGAGAGTATCATCGAAACACTTGAACTCCGTCAGGCTTGGTCCTGTGACCACTTCCCTAGGGAGCCTGTTCCAGTGACCAATCACCCTCTGGGTGAAGAACTTCTTTCTAATATCCAACCTAAACATCCCCTGACACAACTTCAGGCCATTCCCTTGGATTCTGTCACTGGTCACCACAGAAATCAGTGTCTGCCCCTACTCTCCCCCTCACAAGGAAGCTGTAGACTGCAATGAGGTCTCCCCTCACAATTTCCTCTTCTCCAAGCTGAACACACCAAGAAACCTCAACCACTCCTCATATGGCTTCCCCTCAAGGCCCTTCACCATCTTCATTGCCCTCCTCTGGACACTCTCTAATAGCTTAGTATCTTTCTTACATTGTGGTGCCCAAAACTGCCACAATATTCAAGGTGAGGCCAGCCCAGTGCAGAGCAGAGTGGGACAATCCCCTCCCTCGACCGGCTGCCAGTGCTGTGCCTGATGCCCCTCAGGACATGGTTGGCCCTCCTGGCTGCCAGGGCACTGCTGACTCGTATTCAACTGGGCATTGGCCAGGACCCCCAGGTCCCTTTCCTTGGCACTGCTTTCCAGCATCTCATTCCCTAGTCTGTCCATACATCCAAGGTTGCCCCATCTCAGGTAAAGAATCCAGTACTTGTCCTTGTTGAAATTCATATGATTGAAGGATACTATGTAATCCTATTTTTTAATAGATACGAACTTTGAAAATCCTGAAATCACCAACACATTCATGATGCTTTTTCACTAACAGAGCAATTCCCTGATGTAAGATAAAACATACACAGGTATTCTTCCCAAGGATGCCAAGGAAGTAAAAGATTAAAAAAAAAGAGGTTTATTTCAGATCCAAAGACCATTTCTGTGCACCGGCCCCCCAGGAGAAAAAGGCAATGGCCTGCCTTCTGCAAGACTTTTTGTATATTCTCTCTCTCCTCCCCCACCCTCTCTGGCCCAAGGAGGCCTTGCACATGTCTGCAGACATGTTATCTCTCTGCATACCAGGGAGAGAGAGAGATTGCTCATAGCTTCTCCCTACAACTTTCTCTGAAATGCAGAAGAAAGGAAAAAAAATCTAACTAATTTGAGAAGACATTTTACAGTCTTCCTAAGTGAAATTGAGTTCTAGGTGTCTGTCACAAGTTCTTCTGAAATTGCATCTGAACAAGTGGGCATTCTCCTCTATTGTTTGTATTCCAAAACAGATGTGCCAACAGGAGTAACTGTCACATTGATAATCAGGCAGAAAGAAGAACTAAGGTTAAAATATATAGCTTTGTTGTTGTCTTCTGGGAGAGAAAGCCACTTAACAAGTTTTGATGTGGTTCAGATCATCTACACAGAAAGTTTCAATTTACTAGGAATTAGGAACACACTTCTCAATTTGAGTCACAGCCTCTCCAAAGGAAACCAGACCAGGAGTCATCTACAAACAATCTCTGCTTCATTTTAGGCCAAAAAAAGGGCCACACTATTTGTGTTTAAAATCCTACACCTCGCCAGTAGTAACTTGATTGGAGCTGCAGGTACCTAAGCCTGTAACCAGTATGAGGAGTCAGCCATTCCAACAGTAACCATCCAGAATCTTGCTATCATCCAGCAGCAGGTATGGAACCGACAAGCAGGAACAGAAGTGCTACATTTCTAGACAGGATTTACTAGTACTTCATGGAACCTCTTCATGAGGATACCTCGTCAAAAGCAAGGAGACTTATATCCTGCAGAGTTTGTAGTAAGATGCACCTTGAAATCACATCATATATCATGGAGCAGTTCCAGTAATCTCAGTTTGACGTATTTTGAGTAAAATCTTTGTAGGTACTTCCTACTCAATCTGTCCTGATATGTATGCAGAGAGCAGCAGTTTTGAGTTCCAATGAGAAGAGGTCATAATTCCAGCACAGCAGTCAAGGCATCCAGATACATAGGACAGGCTTGATATACTTGATCTCATTCTATGGCCTGTATTATGCTTTTAGGATGAGATAGTTACTGTTTCACTGAAGATAAAAGTATAGAGAAGTCCAGACTGGAAGGAATCTTGGGAGATCATCTGGTCCAGCCTTTCATGGGAAAGGAGAATAGATAAGAACATTCAGCACCTTGTCCAACTGCATCTTGAAAACCTCCAGTGATGGGGACACTACCATGCCCTTGAGGAAGTTGTTCCAGTGAGTGATTATTCTCACCATCTGAAATTTCTTTCTAATATTGAGATAGTACCTCCCCAGTACAACTACCCATTGCCCCTTGTCTTCTACATGTGACTCTTTGTGAAGTGAAAGCCTCCAACCTCTTTGTAGTCACTCTTTAACTACTGGAATTCTGTCTCTTCTCTTCTCCAGGGTGAAAAGACCTAACCCCCTGTAGTCACTGTCTGGCAAGTCACAGAAGCTATTGAGGGACAAGATAGATCAAGTCAAGTTGCAGAGCTGAAAGTCATCCAGCTGGCTTTAGATATTGTTGAATGAGAGAAATGGCCAGTGCTCTACCTCTACACTGACTCATGGATGGTAGCAAATGCTCTGGGAGGGTGGCTGGACTGATGGAAAAAGAGCAACTGGCAGCAGAGAGGGAAACTCATTTAGGTGACTGAACTGTGGAAAGACATCACTGCCTGGGTAGAGAAGCTGGCTGTAAAAGTACGTTATGTAGACTGATGTACCCGAGAGTCAGGCTACTGAAGAACATCACAACATCACAACAATGGACAGGTAGATTGGCTGCCAAGATTAAAGTGTCTCCAGTGGATCTGGACTGGCAACATAAGGGTGAATTATTTCAGTGGGCCCAACACACTTCAGGTCATCACGGAAGAGATGCAACAGAAATTTGGGCTTGTGATCGAGGGGAGGACTTAACTGCAGACTCTGTCTTTCAAGTTGTTCATAACTGTGAAATATGCACTGCAATCAAGCAGGTCAAGCAGGTAAAGCCTCTATGGAATGGTGGATAACAATTGAAATACAAATATGGGGAGGCCCGGCAGATTGATTGCATCACAATACAAAGCAAGTGCTACGTACTGACAATGGTGGAAACAACCACTGGATGGCTGGAGATGTACCCTGTGCCTCACACCACTGCCCAGAACAGCTTCTTGGGCCTTAGGAAGCAAGTCCTGTGGTGACATGACACCTCAAAAAGAATTGAGTTGGACAAAGGGACTCGTTTCAAAAACAGTCTCATAAACACCTGGGACAGAGGGCATGAGACTGAGTGGGTATATCATATTATCTACTGTGCACCAGGCTCTGGGGAAATTGAACAGTACAATGGACTGTTAAAAACCACATGTAAAGCAATGGGACTTTCAAACACTGGAATCTACATTTAGAAGAGACCACTTGATTGGTTGTCACTAGAGGCTCTATCTAAAGAGCTGGACCTGCCCAAACAAAACTTCCACATATAATAGAAGGGGATAAAGTTCCCGTGGTGCATATGAGAAATGTGTTAGGGAAGACAGTTTAGATGATTAGTCCTGCCTTAGGCAACCCATTTGTGGCATTCCTTTTGCTCAAGGACCTGGGTGCACTTGGTGGGTGCAGAGGGATGAGGAAACACAATGTGTACCTCAAGGGGATTTGATTTCTGAGTGAGAAGTCTGCAATGTTGAATTGTATAATATTGTTTTCTGAATGACGCTGCCACTGTATGCCGTAACTGTCATGATCAATGAGGGTGGACTGCTCTGGATACACCAGCTGTGATCTCCTGATGCAGCTTGCAACCAGCACAGCAGCCCTCCTGCCCTATAAGACATCTAGGACAGATAGAACCCAGAGTTATGGAATAAATGAACTCAACAGATACCTTGGAGGGATAGTCATTAACTACAGAGATGATACTTGTGCTTGTATATATTTTTATATGTATTTGTATATGTATAAAGGTGGATCTGAGGTGGATAATATAGAAAAAAGGGTGGATAATGTCCTGGTTTCAGCCAAGGACAAGGTTAATTTTTTGCAGTAGCCATAAGGGGGTAGAGCCTGGAATTGTGTGGCCATGTCTAGGTTGTTATTGTATACTCCCCATGTCATCTCTGGGGGGTGGAAATAAGGGATTCTCACTTCTGAGAAAAAGGGGCATGGCTTTGGGTGGGACAAAAGCGTGGGTGCAGAGGGTCTGTCCACCATTTTTTTTATTGTCTTGGAGTCACACTGGGTTGGGTCAGTCAGTGAGCAATTTGCAGGTAAAAACCCCTCTTTTTATACAGTGTTGTTATTAGTATTATTGATGCTACTGTTCATTTTTCGTATCTCATTACTTTCCAGTAAATTGTTCTTATCTCAGCCTGTAATCTCTGCCTTTTGTCTCTCTCACCAGAGGGGTTGTAGGTAGGGGAACAGCAGTGCAGTTCATAAACTACAACAGCAGTACTCTGCTAATTCTTATATATCTTGTCCTCCAAAGCACCCCAATCACACTTGGTAAGGCTGCTGCCCAGACACAGATCCAACACTATATTGGACTCTTTGGTTATGTTTTCCTAGTGGCAGGAATATGAATAATTTTAATAGAAACAATTGAAAAGGCTATTTTTAATAGATTTTTCTAAAAGCGTAAATTATTGTGATTTCCACTAAAGGCATTTTGTTATTAATAACAAGAAGATCAAAATAATTTTCAGATTGGAAAAGTTATCTGTGGGGTTTTTTTTAAGGTCATACTTTTGATAATAAAATGTCTTTTTCTTAAAAAAAAAAAAAAAAAAAAGTTCTTTTTCCAAAATAATGAGTGAACAATTTCAAGGAATTTTTAAAGACAGCATAGGTTTGGGATTTGTCAATTTGAACACATAGGTACCCATAACCTTCAATGTTCATTCCAGCTGAGGGAACCAATGTGGGAAGCAGAGGGGAGCATCTCAGAAGGGGTAAGTTGGAATGGCCGAAATCCACTGTAGTTTCTGAATATGTAAAAATAGTTTTCCATTAGATTGTGTCCAATTATTATAGTCCAGTTACAGAGGCATAATTAGACTCTATCCATAGAGCAGCTTCTAAATTTTTCAGATGTAATTCTCAGTTGATCTCAATATAACTTATCTTTGCATTGTACATATTTCTTTGGATGCATATAAAATTGTTAGCCAAAATATACTGTGGTGTGTAACAGACAAATAAAATATTTAAATATATTTCCAAAATAAAGTAGATCCACAGTACAAATGATGCACTTATCAATTGTAATACATTATGTTTTCTGTCTCATTTCAGAAGGTATTATGGTAATAATTTTGGATTTTAGCCAAGTGCTCAGCAGAGGATTTTAAACATCCTCTGAATAGACACATTTAATAGCTTTTAACCATACAGAGCACTGCTCTTATCAGTGAGTAACAGGAAAATGATTAATACACTTCGGGTAAACTTACACTTGGTCTTCTTTAGGTGCAGAAAGAGGCATCACTAAGGGCGGAAATCTCTAATTATATAAGGGGATATAAAAGACAGCAACTCACAGACATCAGATGCATATTCTGTAGGTCTACACAACAGATGGTGGTGTCTGGCAGTGTCTTTTCTTTTAAACAGAAAAATATTGTTATAAAAATATTCAGAATACATTTTTAGTTACTTAACCAAATGTGTGGATGAATTACTGGGAAATGAAAGCCATGATGTGGTGCAGGCAGGAACAAAAATTTTCTATGAAATCTCATTATTTAGGACTTTTCCACTCTTATGCTGCTTTCAGCTTTAAGACACGAGTATGTTCATGTCCTTGGTACTATCTATTTAAATACATCCCAAACCCATACATTTTTTGATACATTTAATTTGTACTGTAGTGTATTGGGATGTCCCGAATACCTTGTTTTTGCCCCTTTCCAATCCATTTCTGCTAAAAAGAATCACTATTATCAGCCACAAAGGGAATTCTCTCTTGCAACCAAAGTCCTCTGAAGGGAGAATCCTCTGCAGACCTACACTTTGAGTGACAAGTTCTTACATGTGTCTCATTATGAGTGGGTTAAATTAACATATATTCTGCCAAGTTGAAGAAAATAGCTGTGGCTAATAGGAAATAGTTCATAAATCTCACTGTGATGAATTTCATCAAGGTGATCCAATACTTCTGGGGGTCAGATGAAAATATTACAATTATGTTCAAATCTAAATAAATCCAATGCATCCGGATTGCTTTTTTGTTGGAACAGCTCCCATCCAAAGAGATCAGCTCTTTCCCCTTCACTGCCAACACACAGCATTAGAGTGAGTTAGAGTGGAAGTGGCCACATTGGCTCCCGAGCCATAAATACAGAGCTCTATATGTAGTCAGACACCCCAAACCTGCAGGCGGAATTAATTGAATGAACATTTTCTGCTGAAAGGCTTTTCTCAGTATGAAAATTCTTTCTTTTTGTAAAATTGAATATGACTACCTAATCCTCTTCCTAAACAATAGCTAGAGGAAGATGGCAGTCATACCTTGAGAAATACATTATAGGACGAGAAGTGAGAATAAAAGATTTACTCTAGTCTTTTTAATGCTTTGCATGCATGTTCCCAACAGTAATATTTAAGACCATTAAAAATCTGCATCTTGCATTGTAAACAATTGGGAAACCTTCTGGAGAAAAAATGCTGGGCAGAATGATGTTAGCTTACTCTATTCTTATTTTTTTCTGGAATGTCTTGCTGGAGAAATTTAAAATTCAATTAAAATAACAGGTGAGAGAGAATCACTGGTTTCCAATGGGTAACAATGCAATCAAAGAAATGATTCGTAAGGTTGAGCACAGAATTTGGAGAAAACTGGCTCTCTGTGATGCCTCCAGTTAGACAGTGGCATCTTGTGAAGGACCTTCCATCTATCAAGACGGGAAGAGATTTCAATATGTTAATGTCTTTATTTCAAAGACACAAAATTGAAAGACTAACAAAACAACAAAGCAATAAAGATTCTGAGACTGTCATCAAATCTTAAAACATTTGGTGAAGAGGTTTGAAATTACCCACTATAAAAAAAAGTTGGGGCTAAATGATGACACTCTCCCAGAAAACCTCAGTACACCTATAACCAAATTTCCTCTTTGTCTTCAACATATATACCACTATATATATTATATATTGAGACAATATATACCATGCAATCTAAAAAAGAGCCATGCACCATATTGCTTCAGGTGAAATTCAGGCAACAGTTTCCAAATGTGCCCTTACATCAGGAATGCTCTGCCATGCAGTTCACAAGCCTTTAAAAGAAAAGGGCCTCTGATGTAAGCATGGCTTCTGGTCACAGCTGCAGTAAAGTTTGAGATGCTCTTTTGGGCAGAAAGGTCTTGAGCTATTTTGGCATTCATAAATTGATACCAATAGGCACCCTGGGCAGAAAAAAGCCCGTACGGAACTACCGCACTGAGGTTAAAAAGTACTTTCTGCTGAAAAAATAAAACACAAACAAAACTTAGTGTTAAGAATTTTAGCATATTTTTTTCCACCATTGTTTGTTGTGAACAAGCTATACATACATTTTTTAATTAAATTTTTTAATCAGTGCTTGCAACAATAAATTAACTTCCAACACAGAAGGTAGAGTTTGTAACCTCAATAAAACCAATGTGCATTCCCTATACTGAAGTGTGACAAGTGGTCTGTAAATTCAAGCTATTCCTTGTATTTTCACCAACACAGAACAACCAAAAGAACTAAGAGTTCTATAAAAACAGTTTACCTAGTTTGCAATTCACAAGCCTTAGATCAGAGTTAGTTCAAGCTAAATACATTAACGTTCCTAAAAATGGATCTTTTCTCCTAATGCACTTGATCAAATGTGCAGAGCTTTGATCAGAGAACACCTTAAAGGTGCCTTCATATTTCAACTGGTTACTTTTATATCCAAGGAATGGGTACTGACACTTCAGAATGAAACCATGAAAGCCTTTGCAATGTTTTAATTTTAAAAAATAGTTCAAAAGAGGAAAAAACAATACTTTTGCATCTCATACTCAACAACAAAGATGGTGTATGATAGTTCAATACCTCTTTCAGGTCAGAGGTGTATTGAGAAAAACATCAGGGATGATTCTGTCTAGATTTATAAGTAAGCTAAATGACATATACTGCACTTTAATCTTCTTTTGATGCATACAGTTGACAGGAGCTACAAAGGTACAATATAAAGCTTTTGAGTATTTCCCCATATATTTTGTACAAGATGGAGGAACACATCTTCTTCCATAAAATGTAAATACTTACATTTGTGCATTATGTATGTGAGGTTATACAAGCGAATAAGTTTCCTAAATCATACCAGAGCTGAAACACAAAGAGGATATACAGCTTGTAGGAAGAAAATCAATTAGCCTGGTACACTAATGATAGTAAAATAGAATCCTTCCTCACTGGGGCTGATTCTAACTTAACTCTCATTTGTCCTGATGTAACCCCATAAATTTAATTAAATGCTCTGAAATTATGTTTTTGAAACAAATACCATATTCTGATATATTCCATTTTATATTAATTTGCTTTTTGTGTTGGCTAGTTTATTTACTTTGCTGCATTCAGGCAGTTAATGAGAAACTGCTTAGAAAGCTATGCAGGTTCAAGTAAACGAGAAAGTAATTCATAAATTACATTCATTTACACAGAGTTGGGCTTACCACAGTATCTTTATATAGCAACAAATAATACATCCTACATTTTTCATGGAATGATTTCAGAGAAATCATATTACAGATATGCCAAGTAATTTATTTTTTTTTTCTGATAACAGTCCAGCTATGGGTGAGCAACTGACTTACAGATTCAGAGCAAAGGGTTACATCAGGCTGATGACTGGTCATTAGTGGGGTTCCACAGGGCTCCACCTTGGGCCCAGCAATTTTCAGCTACTTCATAAACAACTCTCATACAGGACTAGAAGGGATAATAAGTTTTCAGAGGATACTAAGTTGCATGGAGTTGTTGTTGACACCCTAGAAGGCAGAAAGGCCCTGCAGAGGGACCTTGACAAAATAAAGGACTAGGCAATCACCAGCTGTATGGAGTTTAACGTAGATAAGATTCTTCACCTGAGATGGGGCAACCTTGGATGTATGGACAGACTAGGGAATGAGATGCTGGAAAGCAGTGCCAAGGAAAGGGACCTGGGGGTCCTGGCCAATGCCCAGTTGAATACGAGTCAGCAGTGCCCTGGCAGCCAGGAGGGCCAACCATGTCCTGGGGGCATCAGGCACAGCACTGGCAGCCGGTCAAGGGAGGGGATTGTCCCACTCTGCTCTGCACTGGGCTGGCCTCACCTTGAATATTGTGGCAGTTTTGGGCACCACAATGTAAGAAAGATACTAAGCTATTAGAGAGTGTCCAGAGGAGGGCAATGAAGATGGTGAAGGGCCTTGAGGGGAAGCCATATGAGGAGTGGTTGAGGTTTCTTGGTGTGTTCAGCTTGGAGAAGAGGAAATTGTGAGGGGAGACCTCATTGCAGTCTACAGCTTCCTTGTGAGGGGGAGAGTAGGGGCAGTGTGGTGGTTTGAAACTCCCAAGAATCTAATTTTTAAGTTCAAGCACCCCCTCCCACAATTTGCCTCTGTGAGAGGGTTTAGTGATGGTATGGACTTGATATCTTTTTCACCTCATGTGGAGAGTTTTCAGACAAAACACTCCACATTATTGGGAGTTATTGGGGGAAAGGGAAAATATTTACAAAGGTTTATTTACACTCACATATATATTTACATTAAATTAAATTTCTCCTTTTCTTCAGTAAAAGTCCAAGAAGAAAAGAGAAAAGTCTTTCTGTCCCTCCTCAGGCCACAGTTCTTTCATTTCAGTTTTTTGTGGCACTGGTTAGTGTCTTTCATTTTCCTGAGGCAGCAGATTAAGTATGGTAGTTAGGATTTTTGTTCTTACTTGTGGAAATTCCATTCCCGAGCCCAAGCCTTCGGGGGATTTCCTTGTAGATCTTCACTCCTCTTGGGTTAGAACATTGAAGGCAGCATTCAGTTCAGTCTTACCAAAGCTCTTTTGCTCTATCTCAGCTTGACAGCATGATAGAAGCAGTAGCAGCAACAGCTCCTTTCTCTAGCTGCTGCTGCATTTTGGGACTCCCTAAGGGTTTGGAAGTCCACTCCTCCTCTTCAAGGAGTCTCTGGGGTTTGGGAAAGTAATGCAGTCTTACCCCAAACCAACTCTGTTGAGTTTTCCTGTTTTGTTGCCAGCTCTCCCTCCTGCAGGAACATCTCTGCGTCTTCCAGCCAGCTTCACGTTATCTCGCAGCTACTGGCTATCTTTTGGATTTTAGCAATCACTGTCTCTGTTCAGGACTGCTCCGCTGCCGCTTTCAGGGTCTTCTGCTGCTGGAAACTCTTCCAGCTCTTGATTACGGGACCTGGTCCAGCTTTAACACTATGCCAGCATCTCCCGTAGCCTTGGCTGCGGTCTGGGGGCCCAGAGGGGTTCACTGCCCCCCTGCCTCCTCGTGGCTCAGATCATGGCTACCCAACTTCTACACTATCTTCACTACCTTCTCCTCTGTTTCTGTGGGCATGTAATTTCTGCAGGGCTCACGTGGACTATTGATTCGTCCAGTAAGAGTATTATCAGTGGGGCAAACCATCACTACCTCAAAAAAGGTTTTTCAAACCACCACATTCTGGCACTGATTTCTCATCTGTGGTGACCAGTGACAGGACCTGAGGGAATCATATGAAGTTGAGTCAGCAAAGGGTTAGGTTAAATATTAGGAAGGGGTTCTTCACCCAGAGAGTGGTTGGTCAGTGGAACAGGCTCCTCAGGGAAGTGGTTGCAGCAGCAAGCCTGACGGAATTCAAGAATTGAATGCTCTCAGTGCTCTGAGGCACATGTCCTGTGCAAGGCCAGGAGTTGAACTTTGATGATCCTTGATGGTTTCCTCCAATTCAGGATATTCCACGATTCTATAACAATGTTTTAAACATAAGAATGCCTTTTTTTTTTTAATCTTGTCACTTGTATCTTTTATCCAAGAAATTACAGGACTACCTTTACTAGTTGGACCTTAATTATGAGCACATAGAACTGCATTGAAGTCACTAAAAATCAATTCATATCACCGTATCAAAGAGAATTATTCTAGAATAAGTTTGATATGTTTGTAATGCCTCATGTTGTACAAATACATGAAAATGAACTTCAGTGAGATCAACTGTATCTGTCTTTTGATTAGACCTATTCCATAAAATACTACTTTGAAACTTTCTACAGGAAAATTGCACGTATTCATCTTCAGTATCTGGGTCAATACATCTCAGAATAGAAATAATAATCAAATGGTGAATTTATTTAGTGCTTTGAGAAGGAAAGATTCAGAGAAAAAATGGAAGTTGCTGAGGTGAAAGTCACCACTAACTCTCTATAAGGCTGTCACAGAATAAGGTTTCTGTGAGTTTAGTGAGGAAGGCAAAAAATGATGGAGGGTCTCTTGGGAGAAAAATGATAAATAATGTCCAAGGACAACTCGGCAACAAACATTCACAAATAGCTAAGTATAAATAAATCATAATTTTTATGAAAACCATATATTGAATTATTTTCTCAGTTTTGGGGATATTTTCTTAAGAACAAGAAAACATTTCTTCCATATGAAGAACAAATTTGACAAATCTGACCACACTTAGATCTACATTAGGAGCTACATTAGTGCTACACCAGAGCTTCGTCCATTAAAGCTATGTTAGTAGCTCTAATGGATGAATGCTGTGTATTACTATGTTATTTTAACACAAATCTATGTATTCAATGAAAAAATTGTGTTCTCCAGAAGGAATGGCAAATTTTCCAAAAAGAAAGTTTTTGAGTTATTGTTGTTTTGGGTTTTGTTGGGGTTTTGTTGGTTTTTGGGGTTTTTTTAATGCTCATGTTTTGGTTTCTGTTTGAAGGGAAAAGGCTATCTTGTCTTATATGTGTTTTGACAGCTGCCAAGATAAGAAACATTGTGACATTACTGTGTCAACCCTAGAACAATAACGAAAAATGAAGAAAAATCTGAAATACCTTTTAATCTCCATGTACAAAACTTTTAAAGTACAGAATATATAACAATTAAAATATTTAGATCTTCTTAGCTCCCACAAAAAACTCTAGTTAACTTAAAATCTGAGCTGAAAGAAAACTCAAGAAGGCATCTAGTCAACTCTCTGTACTTCATGGTATGAAGAATGTATACTACATGCCTATTTAAATAATAGTAGTTGCCTGACGAGCCAAATATGTTTTACCAAATGAGGCAGAATGTCAAGCATTCAGCTAATATTATATTGTGTTTCAACCAAATATAATGCAGTAGCAACCAGAATGATACTGTATACTACCACACCTTCTGTAAGCATCAGGTCTACTGTAATTTATAAACAGTGGCCTTTTAAAAACATTACAAACTGAATTTCAGGAGGCTTGCTACACTAATACTCAAAACATATTTCTCAGCTTTTCACAGTCTCATACTCTAACTATTGTTCCTATTTTCTGGTACTCCTTCAGGAATTCTTGCTTTATAAAATGGTATTGTGAAGGGTTGAAGGATTTTTTTTCCTCCCACTTGTATACTGTCAAGGGATGCTTTTTGAAGACTTCACTTTCAGCATCAAGAGCTAGGGAGGCAAACCTGATGGCCTTGTGGGATTTAATTACAGTTCACGAAGTTGGAATCTCCAAGCTCTCAAAGTCCTAATTTAAATATAAGTTCACTCTCTGTTCAACTGTTCCTTAGGTCCTTATTAAAATTTCAAGTTATTAAAGAGAATATTCGAAGGGGCTTTTTTGGCTTTTTTTTTTTTTTTTTTTTTGCAACAGATATAAACTAAACTAGAAATATGCCACACTCAAACAGCCCTCCTGTGTTAAAACCCTTGCCAATTGCTTGTGATGAAACTACCTGAAAAAGAACAGAATCCATGGAAACACATTTACGCTATTAGGTGTCCAACTAGAGGGAGATAGAGAGACACCGGGACTACCAAGTGCTGGATCATAGGTACATTTCAAAGGCTCCAGTTTTTTGGGTAGATGACCCCCTGCACTCTTGTAATAATAACAAATACTGTTGCTCTTGCTTGGTGTAATACATGTAGTGCTTCTTTTGTTAAGATGTCATTCAAAAAGCTTGTTTTACATGGATGCCACATCAGATCCATTTACAGTAAACTTTCTTGTCAATCAAAGCTTTACAACATGTGGCTCTGTGGAAATAACTATACATATATAAAACAAGGTTTGTGAGTGACAATGTAGCTACAGAGAAATTTTTTAAAAATACAAAACATTCTTCTTTTTTGTTTTTTAAACTGTAATGCTGGCAGTAGTATTCACACCCTAAGACCCACTGACTCTGCAGAGAAGTCACATGAAAAAAATGTCAGGGAACAAAGTGAGAAGAGAGAGAGCTGTAGCCGTGCTGATCCTGGGAAAATTAAACAGAAATGAGAAGATACAGTACAGGGAAAAAACCCATGCAAACAAATTCACTGGCTGCAGAAATCATTCGTGGGGAGACTGCAGGGACAGCACTTCTCAGCACTATCTCTGTTTTATCTTGCCTGTAATTTGAAATAGCTGTAGTGATTCCTGAATTAATACCTAAGGTTACAAACCTTTGTATTTTGTTTTATGGTTTCCATGTGCTTGATTTTAGGTTTGTATGGCTTAGTGATGCCAGAAAGATACAATAGATGGAGCAGCTTCATCTTGATCAGACACATCTCTCTTTCACCTGATATACTTTGATCCTGCAATTGTCCATCTCATGGGTCATATATATCAACTTTTGAGTAGATGGATTTAGGATTAAATTAAAATTACCTGGAAGAGGAATAAATCATCCAAAATGATTTTTAGATACTTCTAGGACATTTTCTGTCAATTCTGTATTAGAAAACAAAACAAAACAGCCATAAATTTAACATTTACATGCTGGGTTGATCAATCATCTAGTCTCAGAATTTTATGTGAATTTTAAACTGTAAATGTAAAGGGAAAAATTGTCCTTTCTGAACTTTTACTAATTTCAGCATAAATTTAATTTAGAGTACTCTAAAATGTCCACATATAATTTAATTTTCTCCTATTAGAAATGAATCCAAGCAGTGCAGTTTAGATTTGGTTAAAAGTTTGAAATATCACACTTTAAAGAACTTTTGAGAAAGCCTTAGGTTAGGAGGAAGAATCCAGGATTCGGTTTTGTCTTGGCTTTCAAACTACACACAAAAACCAGATATCATAAACTAAATGTAACCATTTGTATTTCTCCATATCTGGTTAGCCATTTTCACAATCTTCACAAAAAGATGTGAATTTCTTTAGTCCTTCTCACAAGAGAATTTTCAGACCCTGTACTCAAAAATCCACGTTGCTTAGAACCGTGTTTGATTCTGCTGATGATTTGAATGGAATAGCACCAAGTTGACTTGACTGCTTGGTGAAATTTCAGTGCTGACTTAAAACACCTCTGGCAATGCAGACAACGAGGTGCCAAGTTCAAATCTCTTGAAAATCTCCATCCAAAATAAGGCTCTTGAGTATACGGATATCCCACAACTATAGCAACAAAACCTATTTATTTCAGTATGTGGGCTAAATTGAAATCATCCTCATGATCCTTGTCCAGGAAAAAGGTAAGCAAAGGACACGGAACAGCTATAATGCAAATTATGTTGCTCATAGAAGTTCTGTGCTGGCAGTGTTCATTTCAGGTAAATATCTGTTAAGTCACCATTTTTTTTTGAATTGTAAGAGCTGGTAGATAAATCCTGGTAGTGTCAGCAAAAATATGGTAATCAAGCCCTATACCTGCCAAACAGGAGCATACGAATATAAATATACGTATATAAAATTCTAGGGCTACACATTTTAAATTAAAATTTCTGATAACCTGCTTATCAAGTATAGTGTGTTCTATGACTGTGGTGGGTTGACTTTGGCTGGATGGCAGGTGCCTGCCCAGCTGCTCTATCACTCCCCTTCCCAGCCAGATAGGGTTGAGAGTAAGGTGGGAAAACAACTCGTGGGTTTATTTAAAGCAAAAAGTAAAGTGGAAGCTTGCACACGCAGAAGTGAAAGATAGTGGGGTTTACTCTCTACTTCCCATGAGCAGTGATGTCCGGCCACTTCCAAGAAGAGGGCTTCTGCCTGTGTAACGGTTCCTCAGCAGGCAGCCATTGGAGACAATGAGTACCTCCAGTCCTGCTCCTTGTCTCAGCTTTTATATCTGAGCTGACATCATGCAGTATGGAATATCCCTTTGGTCAGTTTGGGTCAGCTGGCCTACTTGGGTCCCCTCCCAGGATCTTGCCTTCAGTCGAGGAAGGAATGTTATAGTGCTGATGCTGTGCTCAGCAGTAGCCAAAACACGTGTATGTTATCAACACCCCTCTAGCTACCAATGCAAAGCACAGCACTGTGAGGGCTACTGTGGGGAAATGAACTCCAGCCCAGCCAGACCCAATACAATGACTAATATAATTACATGTCAGACATGTTCAGTGCTGGCTATGACACCACATGAAACTTATACTATTTTCAATGGTGTTTGAAGCGCTTGAGAAATTTAAACTGAAAGACACAGATAACATTTCTTTTCTTAGTAATACAGAGGCAGGAAAAAGCTCCTAGGTCTGAAATTAAAACATAAGAATGAATAGTAATGAAACAGGCAATGAATAAGAGAGAAACAATAGGTTCCTCTGCCATCAAGACTTTTACTTTTTTTTAATATTAGGGGAAAAAAAGCCATAAAATCCTTTGTATTAATATCTTCTTGTCAAGACAGGTATTACTTCAGTCCTCAAATTCTCCATTTTTCCAGTTATCTCATACCTTCTCTAAAAGTATCCTGTCTACACAGGACAACCAATGAGGAAATGTACAAGGTAAAATCAAAGAGCAATTCTGCTGAAGGCAGTAGGATGTAAAAAAGTAGACTGAAATAAAAATATTATTATTTTATTTAATAATCTGGATTTGAAGAGAAGAATTTAAACAGAGGTGCTCTTTAGAAATACTCTAAGGAGAAAGAAAATTAATATGCTAAAATTTACCTTCTTTGTATTGAGGTCTTCTTTTTCTTTTGTAGACTTTATTATTAGGTCCACAGAAAATTATGCATAAAATGTACTAACTTCTGCACAAAGGCACTTCTGTGAAAACATTGAGGATTCAGATAATTCTCTGTACTTTAACTACTTATTTCTTTATTTTTCTTTCTCAAGCAAAATAATAAGGGCAGTCCATGATGCATTGATTTCTAGAATGGGCTGGGTCTGCCTTGACCAGCAGCTGGTAAGCAACATGTTGTGAAATGTGAGTTGGTTCCCTGGTACATCTAAAACTGCAAGAGAAAAGGGGCTTCCTGTGGCTGTTGTCTACAAGTGAATCAATGGAAATTCAGTCCAGAAGAAAGTACCTAAGCTGAGGTCACTTTGTCATATGCAGTGTTTATTGCCTTACATGGCACAATTTCTTTGAAAATGTATGCAAATTACTAAACCACAATGTCCATTTTGTTTAGATTAATTTATATGACTATTGGTAGGAAGTAGGAAATATTTTTCCACTCCTGAAAAAATCCACAACTAAAAAATCTCCTGTCATGGTTTGAGATAGCCCCAAAATCCGATTCCCTTGCTCCATCCCCCCTCCCACATCTCAACCCAATGTGAGATGGGTTTTTCCAGACAAAACACAGCCAGACTCAGAATGGGGGAAAGGGAATATATTACAATGACTGTACAGATAAATACTATAACATATTATACACAAAATCACAACTATCTCTACCATGACATATAGTATTTACAATGGATCAGATCTCCTCTCCCTTCCATATAAAAGTCCAGGAGGGAAAGAAGGACAGATCCTTTCCAGTCTCTCAGGGCAGCAGCATCTCTTCCAAGGCAGTAGGTTCTGCAGGTTCTCCTCATCTCATGCATGCAGCAGTAACTGGATTGTTGTAGCTGGATCTCTGTTCAATACACACAAGGGGGTCTCCAAGCCCCTTGGCCCGTCGTCTCCAAAACGAGGGTCTTTCTCTTCCGTGGACTGCGTAGCAGGGACAAGCTCGCGTCACCACGTCATACCACGAAGCTCAGGGGTTTTCGTGGTAGTCCCTTTCCTCACGGGATTCAAATTCCCCTTTGCAGAGCTCTGTACTCTGTCTCAAAGCTGCTGGCTTAGCAGCAGCAGCGAGGGGGGCCAAGGTCAACCCCCCCCGCATTCCTTCTCCGTCCCGGTCCAGCTTCCAAGGACGCCTTTGAGCTTCTCAGCTCCTCTCTGCAAGTGCTGTAGCACTCCAAGGCTCTTTCAAGCAAGAGTCCATCATCTTCCTCCTTCCAGGAGGTCTCAAGGAGTTTGGGGGGGTTTGGTACAGTTCCTACCCCCAGAACTCCGAAGCTCTGCTGCGGGCTCTCTCTTCTGCTGCTTCCTCCGGTTCAGTTCTTATCTGTCCTGGCTCTTATCCAGAGTCTCTGGACACTGCCGCCGCTTCTGCTCTGTCTCTGTAGCCCCCAACTGGGGCTGGGGGGGGGGGGAGGCAGAGGCCCCAAGGGGCTCCGGGCCCCTTTCCTCATGGCTCTACCACAACATGGCAACTTCTTCTACCCACCAAACTACAACCCTTCTCTTCCGGTGCTTGTGATATGTTTACATTTCTGCAGGAGTGCTAATTGGGCAGAACTTCAAAACTTCCAGGGGTCTCCACCCCTGGGGGTTACCACTTTTTCAGCCTCTGGGGGAAAGCAAGGTTCAAACCACTGACAGAATAATTTTTATTTCTCCACCAAGGAACTCAAATGCTAGCTTTCCTCATAGTTCAGGAGTTCTTTTATAACAAATATGAAACTGAAGAGGGAAGTGGAAGATTTAAAAAAACTCATAGAAGTTTATTTCAAAAGAACTTTGAGAAGTTCAGTGGTATCCAATAATTTTCCTATTAAATGTTTTGTGTTAATAGATCCTGATGGAAACATGATTTTATGGAATTTCTCCAAGTGGCTGTCATTGAGGAAGGATACTACAGATGATGTCTGTAAGGGAATGATAGCTGTAAAAAATGTGGAAAAAGCAGCCCTACCAGGATGTAAAAGAAGATTAAGGATGGTGGGAGTCAGCACTGGTAGCTTACCATCTAAGTGGTCCTATTTTATTCCCCATATCGAAGTCAAAGTTATATCTTAGGAGCACCAGAGCTCCAATGTTCCATGAGAATAGTCATTCTGGATCAGACAAAGGATTGACCAAATGCATTACTTTCTGTTCCCAAACAACTTCCCTAAAGAATACAGCAAACATCCTTAAATACTGCCCCAGTCTTCAATGGTTTGTGGATCAAGAACATAACATGTCAGTGTCAGAACTTTTTCAAATATTTTTTTTCCTGTTATATGAATTTTGAATGTATAAGAAGAAATGCTGCTACTGTGCCACAGTGTCTCTCATGCTTTCTACCACTGCACTGCTGTTTCATTTGCAGTTGTTTTCAACCCTTTCAAGTGCAGAAAGCAAAAAAGATGAGCTTTCTGCCTGCACCTAGAAGCATTTGTCCTTCCCAATAGTCCCAGGGTTTTTTGGTAAAGCCCTCCTGATCATCCTCCTGCAGTGGATGATCACTGATGATGTCATGCTATCAGCAGTCTTGTTGCTGTACAAAACCAGTCCTGCTCTGTGTCACACACCTGTGACAGTGCATTATTTCAAAGAGGGTTTCCCAGAATATATTTTGACAGGTAGCAACTGGCAAAATATTTTTGTGTAGTTAAAAAATTAGTCCTAGGTATATAGATGCAAGTAGCAGGCAGTCCACATTTTTAAAGGAAATTCCACCATTCTTCCACTTACCAAGAGCAGAAAATCAGGAGGAAATTTTTCAATGATTTCTCATGAAACATTTGTAATGCTTTTAGGAGTTCTTTTTCTTTAACACCTATGAGCTGTCTCTTTCTCTGACAGACCGGTGGTTGGCATTAGTGAAATGGATATTGCTAAGGTATACAGCAAAGTATAAAAACATTGAAACACTATTATGGTTCCAGCAGCTGTCACTGTCCAGAGCTTTTCTCTTGATTATCTACGCTAAACCCTTCTCAGTTTCATTAAATTTCTCCTACTCAATCCTCTCTGTTTGATCAATTAAATATTCTCTATTCTCAGTGAATATTCCCTTCAAATATTCACTGTTATTATGATCCCTCCAATTTTCGTTAGTCAAGCCATAAATATATAGTCAGTGCTTTTTTTTTTCATATTTTAAATTCCTCCAATCTCTTAATCATGGTCAGCGTTCTTCTCTGAAATACTTTTTTTCCATTATCTTTGGTGATGAAGTGTTTATAAACTTACAGTAATATCACAGTTATATTGAGGGAACATATAATTACTCTGTCCTAATGTTACTATTCCAAATATACCACTAAAGATCAGATTAGTTTTTCAGCCATGTTGCATGTAAACATTTGCCAAATCTACTCCTTATGGAGAGCAGGTGTTGACTTTAATAGCATTTTTCTGTTATAATCTACTTATTATTCTTTATATGATTGATTTTACAAATTAATCCTACCTATGGTATAATCTTCCAAGAGGATGAGCCTGCAGCTTAACTATTCGTTTCTGCTTGTAGGGGTTACTGTTGTGCCATGTGATCTTCAAACAGGGCCATGTGCTTCTGTTTGAATATTTCAAGATATTTTCATTTTTATTTCTGATAAACAGTGACTGTTGGTCAAAACATAGTCCCTTAATGTTTCATTATTTATTTAGATTTCTTATTGCAGCTCTTCTGACATATATTAACATATATGTTAATATGATTTTGATAATAACTAAGTAATAAAGCATTGAAAATTGAAAACCCCATTCCAATTTTAACTGGTTGGGAAGAAACTGGTGTTTTGATTAAAATTTCCCCAAATATTATTTCAGAACATCTGTTACTCTCTAATTTTGTCGTTTGGTTTTTTGTTTGATGGGTTGTTGTTTTCTGTTTAAGTAATGTTGTTTCAGATTGTGATGGTGCAGTTATGCCTTTCCCTACTGAGAAACAAAATAGAACCCAATGAGTTAAATGAATAAAAGATTTTATAGGGAAATGATATCTCCAGCTCTAATTCAATTTCTGCTAAGAAAAATTAACAAATTTTTATGGGAGGATATGAATTCAAACCAGAAATATACCGAAAAAAATGACACATGCCTTCACTGCAGTAACACGAGTGATTATATTGGTATAGTTAACAACCTGAATTCTCTTTAGAGTGGTTCAGTAAGGTACCAAAACCAGCATACTTAAAACATGCTAATTTCAATCTTCTGAAGAGGGTGCATTCCCTGTGACCACATCATAGATATCACTCTAACTGGGGTAAAATCTTTTGAAAAGGATTTCTTGCATGATTTTGAACTATCAATGTAGAATAAGGAAATTTTTAGTGTGTAATATTTGAGTCAATGTGAACATACACCATCATGTTTAAAATACAGTTGTCAGGTCTGTGCCCATCACTGTCTCTGAACACTGAATGATTGCAGAGTGCACATCTCTCTTTCAATGCAGCCAAGCAAAGGAGATTTTAGGTTAGGGAAGTTCATAATTTTTCTTGTCTCTTTTCTTTTTCCTTTCTCTCCAAGTCTAGAAAACTAAATTTAATCACTAAAAAAACTCGCATCTTTTGCCAGCAGCAATATTTTCATACACTCTAATGGATTATTTTTGCTCTGCTTGGCAGGGGACTTTTTTCTCTATATGCAACAACACAGTATATGGAAAGTTATATTCTATGAGTTCAGGCTAGATGCCCATTTTACATTTCTGCAGTTCACCCTTTGAAATCCACAGTCTTTGTTCTTTACATAATATTCGTTTGCTGCTGACCTTCCAAATGTTTCTTTAATTTCTGTTCCCTGCTGCACTGCAAGAATTTTATGAGAGTGAACATAGAATAAGTAGTCTATTTCCATTAGTAATAAATCTGCTTTTGCCTTTGCAGAGGAACCTTTGCTTCAGTGTCTGTACTTCTGGAAAAATAATGAGTTCATGCAAGAGGTTACCAGGATAAGAGCAAACCAGGGTTTAAAGTGTAACCTGGTACATCAGTGCCTCAGGGCTAAATTCTGAGCCCATTTGAGCAAGAGATGTGGACCACAAAAGTGAAAAAACTCCCAGCAGCTCCCAAGGCTGCTCCAAACACCAAATCACATGCAGAGACTCATGATTCTTTAATTTAACTATGCTGTAAGTATTCTGTTTTTAAAAGAATAAAAAGACCCTTTAATCTGTATTTTCTCTCTCTTTTCTTGATTAGTTTCATCCATTTAACTGAGTCATGTTTGATCTTCCTAAGTTCTGGGAAGTTAGTACATTCTTGATCATCTTTAGAAACAGATTACATTGTCTTATTTATTTGTTTATAATTTTTATATATTTCAAATTTAAAATTATTTATATATTTGTGATATTTATGTATAATTCATATATTTTTACTGTCAATTTGCTATTGATTCGACTTTAATTTCAATAAAGCTTGAGAAAGTATCTATATCTATTGTAAAGTTTATGTTCAGGTTACAGTGTCAACATTAAAGGAATTTCTCCTGCTGTTTTTAAATGAAAACAAAACGAAGTAATTATCTGGAGGTTCCAAGATAACATGAAAAACTATCTCTAAGTTTTGTGACACATTCTTCACAGGAGACTGAAAGCACAAGACAAGGCTTGAATATATAATTAACACACTCGCAAGTATAATAAAGATGGTTAAATGACAAAAAGAACCTCAACATGTACATATGTGATGATATCTTTTTGAAATTTGGATGCATTTTTAATTGATGTGACCAGCTCCAAAAATGAGCATTCAGTTAAAAAATAATAATAAAAAAAAGCTCTTTTGTAAGAATGGTATCTACACTATATAAAAAGATCTAAGAAAAAAATATTCTACAACACAAGTGTAATTTTTTTTGTAGGATATTTAAATATATGTATAAAAACTCACTGGTTACCCACTAAAAAATAAGAAGCTGGTTTTATATATGTGTTGGTTTAAGCTTGAACACCAGTCTGAAAAAAAAAAGGTAGAAAAGGAAAGATAGCAGATAATTTGCTTCACCGAGCAGCTCACAAGAGTGATGGAATAGCATTAGAACAACTTTCCTAAGCAAAAGTTTATAAGTCACTTTCCATTTCAATACAACAGTAAATTGTGTGACCTGTTTTGAGGAGCAACTGTTTTGAATAGATTAGCTTTTCATCTGAATTTGGCTGCTTAACAGTTAATATGAAGAAGCTTTCAATACTGATCTGCTTATGAGCAAAACAATGAGGATTATAGGGTGTTAGGAAGGTTGGACGTAGCCTAAGGATATAATCTCTGGTGAGGTCAAGGCTGGATGGCTTGGAGAAAAAGAGACATGTAAGCACTGTAAAGATCCATCTTTCCAGCTCAGTAAAACAGGTTAGAATATGTTTTCCTGTTCACTCTTTAAGGTGACGTGCATGAATAAAAAAGGGCTACATATTCTCCTCCTGCATTTAAATTGCAAAATATGTAGAAAGATAACTCTTTTTCTTTTTTATTAATCAGATCTCTAAACCGTTAAGTATGGACGATATAATGAAATTTTTATACATATATCTCGATATGTGTTCTTGTCCAACTCTAACGTTTGGACTTTTCAGAAAAGAAGCTGGGAAAACACAGGGAAAAGAGTAAAATTTTGAACACATAATCCTAACAAAAATTAATATATCACTTTTTTGGCATATAAAACAAATGACCCTGCCACTCTGATTTACTAAATAAGTCTCCCAGATTTTACCCCAGACCTTTGTTCTGTTCTACCATAAGTTCTGCCATAAACCAAGACGAGCTGTAACCTAGAAATGGCTTGTTTTCTGGAGAAGGAGATAGCATTATAGAACCAACATTTCAGCAGTGTCCAGCTGTCAGAAATGATCTTCCTTGCAGAATGGTCACAGTTGCTTTGAGTGGTAATCTCCATTCCCATTGAAATCCAAATTTCTTTCTTTCAAAAGCAGATATATATATTGTGGTTTAGCAGAATTGCATAGTCAGGAATACTAAAGTTTCACAACCTAGATGTGTCTAAAAATCAGAATAGGATTTTTTTCATAAAAGGCAGCTTTCTGAATAACAGGGAGCAATTGAGGGTTGAAGAATGCCTTTTGCAGCAAAAGCAGGCAAAGCAAAGCTTTTCAACTTAGGAAAATGTCCCATTTTCCACATCTCGTGTCAGAGTGGTACTCACTTAAATGTGAATGCTCTAAGTCATGAAAGGATAATAAAATGGCACAACATTTGAACCTTATTTAATTTGAAATATTTTGAACATTTGAAACTCTTAAATATGAAAACACTTCCTCTTTAATATTGGGTTTCTTTGAAAAGAAATGCCCTTCTTATAATAACTAATCAAATAATTGCCCTATTCATACTAATATCCTTATATTTGGAACTGGCAGTTGCCAGAGGAGGTGAATGTCCAATGCAAGCTTGTGTAGTAATTCTTTCATTTGTACATGTTTTTATTATGTGATCTAAGTGATTCTTTGCAAATTGAGAGCCACATTAAGTGGATAGTTGAAGTCACTCGCTGTTCATTCTAATGACAAGCAATATCTGTATAGTAGTAAGATATATTTTAAACATCTAGATATGTATCAGTGTAGACCTTCTCTGTGGGATAAATGGAAAGCTCCACACTCTATAATTTTAAGAAAACTTATAAATATGACATGAAACCTTTAAAAATATGCAACTATAATTAATTGGGCCGATAACGAGATCAACTTTTCTAGACATTTTCCCTAAACTGTAGGGGACTGTAGGACTGCAGGATTACTAGTAGAAACTACAGATACAGCTACATTTCCTAAGACAAAAGTTACAATCTCCATGTGTTATAAATCAGTGTCTTTTATTGGAAAGAAAATATTAAGTACTGTGCAGACAGACCTCATTGCACCTTTCTGACCGCAATCAGCAAGACCAGTTGCATAATAATAATCCATTGTGTTTCTCATGTGCTTAAATTAAATGTGTATTTAGATGTTTTGCTGAGGGAAGCTTATGCCAATATACAATGCAAATAAGGGAGTGAAAGCAAACCCTTAGGGCCTCCATCAAAATTAATAAGAATCTTGCCATTGATTTCCACAGGCTTTGTATCAGGTTTTAGCAAGTGGATACTCAGGACCTGAGGGGGAAAATGAATGTAACACAACCCACCAGGAAGGTTTCTCTTCTTCTCCTGGTAATATCCAAGATAAGGATATGAGTCAGTTACAGTTTTCAGCAATTAGCTCTGTCAAATTCAAGTCATATGCATTTGGGTGTTCTCTTCTGACATTTCTCCTGCTTGGCCTCTATGGTTTAAGGTGATAACTGCCCTATAAATAAAGCCAATTGTGGTAGCTAAGCCTAGTAATTACTGAGCATCTTCAAAGGTACCATAGTACCATGTGCCTTCGTAAATGGTAAGATTTTCCTTCTCAGTAGCATGGTTTTGAATAAGAAAATTGATGTTTGCATTATTTTTAAAAAATAAGCATGTCCTTGGAGAGTTCTAGTTTTCTGTCATGTCTGGGAACAGAATGCCCTGTCACACTTGACGGTGACTTCAGTAAGAAAGTGCATTAGACTAATGACCATTTCCTGAAGTTAAATCATCCCTAACAACCAAACAAAATTTTCTTATTTAATCTGTTAAAACACTTGAGTAGACTGAAAATTTTCTAAAGCATGTCTCTTAACACTGCTATAGATAAAGATGGACAAAATAAATAATTGCAACTCTTCCAAGTTTTATTTCCCTGTAAATGGCATTATCTCATTTCCAGAAATGGTACATTTTTATTCAAAAATAAAAATAAAAATTATGATCTTGTTTTAAAGGATAATCTAATTTATTGTTAGTGGTTTGAATCACTGAAGGGGTCAAAGGCATCTTTTACATCAATTTGCAAAAGCAAATTAATGTTTTGAAGGAGATGTAAAAGTCAAGTTGCTTGGGAGTACATTAAATTATATGATAGTTAATGGTGTTAGAGAGATAGTTTAAAAATAAATGGACCATAATACCTTTTAATAAAGGAGCTACATGCATTTTTGTTCCCTGTTAAAAGCAGATGCCTATTTGGCACTGTTTTGAATCCCATTTGCCATGTATGTTTTGAGTAATACTATGCTGAGTAATGTGCACTATATGGTCTAGGTTCAGTAACCCCACTGTAAAATAATGAGTCTTCAAGAGTAAAAAATACATTAGCTCTGTAATTGCATATTTGAGGGGCTCTGCACATATTCAAATAAAACAAAACAAAACAAAAATGCTACTTTCACCCAGTAAATTTGCTTCCAAGGGAAACTTGCATATCTCAGTTTGTATTTTACTTTCCAATTGAGCTCTGAAAACTAGACAAGATATCAACTCTTTGTAGATGTTTTCTATAAATAACTTTTCTTTGAGTTTGCTGCCATAGGACCTTGCAAAAGCCCCAGTCTTAAGGGAACTTATGGCAGCTGGGAGGCAGCCAATAGCAAGGAGTTCACTCACTAAGTAGTGTCTTCAGATAAAGGTCCAACACTCATATTTTATGAAATTGTAGCATGATTTACCCAAGGTTGTCAAAAGAGATGAATTTCAGCCAAATGTAAGGTAATAAATAGTAATATGTGCTGCATATAGTTGACTTATAACCCTTGGCATTTTGAAAGAAAATTCTTTTGAAGAATTCATTTTATACATCATAAATTTCCTATTGTTTTTCCTGTTTTGACTATCTTTGTCATAAGATTTCTTGTGGAAAACTATGTCTGAAAACTGTAAATGAAGCAATATTTTCAAGAATACTTACATAGGTTTCTATTTCCATGATGTACTAAGAATAAGAAAGTTAGTAGTGTAGAAAAATAGTCTGTTTCATTAAATCAGAACCTAGGGGGGAAAAAAGGCAATAAGGTAATGTATATGTGAGCTTTTTATTATTATTTATTTAATGCTTATAGAAAAACCTTTTTCAAGGTTGAAAGCTATTTGTTTTCATGACATATGTTGTTCTGAGGAACAGAATAGTTTAAGGATTTTGTTATTACTATTCTTGTTGTTGTTATTATTATTATTACCATTATTATTGTTAATCAAATTTTTGCTAGAATATAATGGTCATTTATCCAATCATTTATCCTTAAAGTAAGTATAATCAAAAACATATTTTATATTATCAAGTATCCACTTCAAATCTGCTGGCTTAAACTGTCTATATGCAGTTATGAATCCTTAGACAGGAGTGAAATGCATGCCCTTTACTGCCACCCCATATGCATCAAGTCGACCTTCTAAAGCACTACTTATCATCTGTTAAAAAAACAACCAGGTAGGTTTGCAGGTTGGTTGGTTATTGGCAGAGTGTGTTGCATGCTATTGAACTTTAAAATGGATTTGTGGACATCCAGACAGAATGCTTACATTTTGGTACATATTCCAATTTTTAAAAAAACCTCCAGAAACAATGGTAGTCAACAGTGGATCTTACAAAGAGACTCAGAGGCCAATAAGCCTGGTTTCCACAAAACACAGCCCCAGCCTCCACAGCCTGTCTTAATGAGTCTATCAGCTAGGACTGGTATCTGTGATTAATGCAGTGCATGTATACATATGCCTTCACACATATATAAATATCATAGAACCTTAGAATCATTTAGGCTGAAAAAACCTCTAAAATCATTGAGTCCAACCATTAACCCAGCACTGCCAAGTCCACCACTAAACCATGTCCCCAAGACATCTAAATGTCTTTTAAATCCCTCCAGGGATGGGGACATCACCACTTACCGGGGTAACATGTTCCAACGCCTGACAACCATTTTGATGGAAGAAATATCTCCTAATATCCAAACTAAACCTGCCCCGGTAAAGCATGATGCCATTTCCTCTTGTCCCATTTCTTACTTGGAGGAAGAGATTGACCGCCGCATTGCTACAACCTCCTTTCGGGTAGTTTTTAGAGAGCAATAAGGTCCCCCTCAGACTTCTTTTCTCCAGCTCTAAACATTCTCATCTTCCTCAACCTCTCTTAATAAGACTTGTGCTCCAGACTCTTCCCCAGCTCCATTGCCCTTATCTGGACATGCTCTAGCACCTCAATGTCTTTCTTGTATGGGAGACTTGTAGGGGAGACTTGTAGGGAAGTAGGAGCTTTACTTGTCTTAGAAGGGACCAAATCTTGGGGGCCTAAACCCAGGATTTGAGTGTGACCTCACCAGTTCTGAGTAAGGGTGGATGATTACTGCCCTCGTCCTGCTGGTCACACTATTGCTGATACAAAATATATCCTATATAATATATATGTGACATATCCACATATACATATACATGTGTCCTCATATATAGGAAGGATGCGTGGATATACAAGAGCAGGATCTACAGAAAAGTGTCAGTAAACAACTTTGGCTTTTACCTGTTCAGTTAATGTGCAGTAAGAGAGCTGATGACAGTGCAATGATCCACTTTTCTAGGTAGATACTTCCCCAAGTCTTTCTGTGAGGATCTCATGGGGTTGTCTTTCTCATAATGTCAAGCCAGGAAATGTAAATCTGAAGCCTTTGGGAAGGTAATTCATTCCATTAAATTTTAGGGTTTAGTTAAAACAAGTTCAAACATCATTGAATATAATCCAAAATTATATTTGGATAGAGTGGCCTCTCAGTAATGTTTGCAACCATTGTTCAAATAATGTCTGGACAGATTTAAACTGATCTTGTCATACTAAGCTCCTACTGAAGTCAAGGAATTAAGTAGGCACTTTTAGGGAGAGAGTCATTTGAACTATTTTCACTATCTAGCCTGATATTAAAATAATCAAACTCCAACAGTGCTTCCATGAATCACAAAGTAAGGATAGAAGACAAGTTCAGATGCAGAAGTTTGCATTTCTCCCATGATGCCAATATATTAAGAAAGGTATTGATACACCTGAGATACTTTAATTTCTTTGTTGCAATAGAGCAAACTGTAATAAGCTGTCAAGTGATGTAAGCACAAACTTAAAAGCAGGGATAATGCCTGGTGTAGAAAATGTAGGTAATTAAAGCACTTGAAAAGGTCTATGGAAACTCGTGTAGTTAAGCAAGCACATACGCCCAAAGCAGTCTTCAGATGTGCTGATAATCCTAAACCTTGAGGTTCTCAGTGGTTCCCATTTTTGCACTTACATGCACACTATAGTGGAAGAAACAACGCCCCCTCAAAATGTTAGAGAACTATTCTGTCTCTACTTTTTGAAAATATGTATTATCATAATCGTATATTGGAAGAAATTGAACTAACACTACTTGAATAAAAAACAATTTTCCTAAAATATTACATGCATTACACATATAGTCAAAGATCAACTCACAATATTTGCATGTAAGGAAATAGAATTTAGGCGCAGAGGTGGATGTTCTTATTATTTAACCTTTTACTCTAGCACTAAAGAGGACATACAACTTCATCTAACAACTACAGGAAAAGGGCTGTAATTTTGCATCAGATTGGATAAGCTAGCAGGAACTCCAGAAAATGTAGGCAACTTCTAGAAAATAGTTTTTATCTGGTTAAATAATTCATGAGAAATTCCATTATTCTGAAGTATTTTGTATCTGAGAAAGGATGTAAAATGCTCTGATCTCAGGTGGGGAGAGTATCACAAGTTTTGATATAGGTACGGGAAAATAAGAACTGGGATTAATGGTGGAATGCAACCCCAGGTTTAAAGAATTAAAATTAAATTGATTTTTTCTTAATTTCAAAATGTATTTTCAACAAAAAGTAAATGTTTTATTTTATTGAAAATCATTAATATGAGGTAATGAGACCTTTAAATCGAACCAAAAAAAATTTAGAGATAGAAGTCCTGAGATTTTCTTATCTGCTATACAGTCCGGAAAAGGACATTGAATTCCTTGAGTGATGTTTGGTTTGTAAATTGGGATATATTTGATATCTCTCTCTCCATTTATGAGGGCCTCTGCAGCTCTCATCTGACCCTCTGAGGCACCAAAGCCAGCAAGGTCCAGGCAGAGTTGGAAGGTGTCCCCTGAAACACAGGAAAATGTGCACAACTGCTTCTTCTATGGAAAGGGAAAATGTGGCCAGGATGTGGTGGCTCCCAAAAGTCACCTGGGCTTACAAAGTTTAACCTCTACCACAAAGCTTCTGCACAGGGTTATTTCAGAGCTGACTGACACCATAAGTATAGTCATATAATTTTGCACTCAAGTGAAAGCATGTTTCTTTTGAAAAGCTGTTACTGATTTTATAATTTATTGCATTTTCTAGAACAGAGAATTTAAAAAATTTTACACCTAATTTTATTTTCATACGATTTTTTTTCCATTGAAAAGAACTAAATATGTTTTTTTCAGAACTGTTCTTTCTAGCAATTTTAATAATTAAATTATGTTAACAAATTTAGCAGAATAAAAATTACTGTTGAAATGGAAAATTTCATATCAATATTAGGGAAGTTCTTAAAAAATCACATAAAAAGGATTACGATTTTTTTCTAATGTTTCAACCACAAACTGTCCTGGTACCTCTGATCTATAGGAAAAGTACAGAAAAAACAACTTCAAAACTCCTAGATTATGTCAGATGTGTAATTTCCATTAGAAGAATTTATACAATAAGAATTTATTTATATAAAATGTATATATACAAATATATAATGAATGCATGCAAATATAATATGGATTTGAAACTAGATATGTTTTATATATTATATGTTATATACGCATACAGAGGTATTTACATACATAAATGTGTGTGCACATCAATATATATACACATATATCTAACTTGAATCCTGTATAAAGGGTAGAAGCAACTAATCTAAGCTTAGGGAGGTGATATCAGGTAGATATTCTACCATTTAATTTTTTTTTTTAAATGGTCTGCTGCAAGAAAATAGTCTGATATGCAAAGGAAGACAGTAAATTATCAGAAACATTTCTTGACTGATGGGTAAGAGCCTCTGCTCTAAAACCAAGTATGTGTGAAAGGTCAGGCTATGTAGCTTTTTTAAAAATAGAAGCATCCTAGTGATACTTTTTAAAACAAAAATCTTACTAGTGACTCCATTTACCTAAATTAAATACCACTTTCATTTTGTGAAACTCTTAAAGCAGGAGATTTACAAGGACAAGATAAGAGGACTGGCAGATGTTCTTTGATTCATTCATTTGAAGGGAAGGGCATTTGGAAATGGCATTGGCACAGAATGACATTTGGAATAATGGCCCATGATTCTGTTGGCACTTTTAGTGTTAAGCAAGTGATCTGCAAGGTAAAGTGGATTCACAGTTAGAGTTAGCACCAGTGCACAGGTCGCCTGTAAAAATAGAAGATTTCATTATTCTTCAGGCTCCCCAGAGAGAGCAAGGTCTCCAGCATCATTACCAGGACTAAATCTGACTTTTCTACCTCCCTAATTTCCTCCTAGTAATTATAGGTCAAGCACTCTTTTGTAAAATATAAAACCTTTGTTCTTATCAAAAATGAATAGCTGAGAAAAAAAATTATAGAGTCCTAGGAAAAAAATTTCAATTAGAAAACCAAGCTAATTTGGTATGACCAAAGACTGTCAGGCATACTGACAGTGTTCTATTATGCAGTCATTTGGGCTCTTTCAAATTAGTTATGTTAATGTCCTGTGAGTGAATGTAACACTTGGATGGGACAAGATTTCTGCAATTAATTTCTGCAGTCAGTGGAGAGACAAGCAAATTTATTTTCCCCCTCTCTGGGAATTGGTAGTGGAGTGTATGAGGTAGAGAAAGTGCATTTAGGAACAGAGTACAAGCTAAACACAAGCCCTAAATAAAGCAGAAACAATGGGAGCCAATGCCTCCTCATTCATTCAATTGACAATGTTTTGCAGCTTAAACCTGTTTTATTAATTATGTTTGACATTTCCTTAATTAGTTTCATTTACACCAAATCAATCCCTACTGCTGTATGGCATCATTTATCATTTTGAAAAATTTGCATACTGAGTGCTGACTTTTTCTACTTAATTATACATTAAAAGTGTCAAGCGTGCTTGCTGCCTGGCATTATCTGCACCAGAAAGGTTTGTGGCTGGACTGAGATGGTATTAATCATTAAGAGCCCCCAAGTGCTGCTGGGTAATATCTGGGGAGTAGAGTAGTTCTCATTTTAGTGCTAGAGAGCAGAAGTGCTTCTGTAAAATGACCGAAAGCAAAAACAAAATAAATGACCTAAAACATCCAGTCTACTGTAATGCTTCACTCTTTCAGTGGAAATAGGCTCTGGGAAAAAAAAAAAAATATTTACTGTTAGCTATTAGCCCCCTGTATGTCGAAACTGCAGAGACAGTTCCTCAGGATGGGTGATATTTTGTCTGAATCGGAAACGTGATATTTCAATTAAATGTATATTGATGTCTTAGTAGCAGATAAACCAAAGCACGTATGTATCAGCTTGTACTGACTGTTACTGTTTGTTTGGGGTTTTTTCACTGTAAAGTATTTAAGTTAAAACCAAGAATTAACATCTCCCTTCATAAAACCCATAATTTACATGAAATCTCTTGAGAAATAATCAATCATTTCTTAGATAAGAGGTTATGCCACATTCTCCAGTTTGTTCGTAAGGAATGTGGCTCCAGCCACAAGTCATTCCCAAACAGAACATGGCATGGCTAATCTATCTGTAAGTACCTATAATCCAGTACAGGTATTTCAGCAGCTATGAGTCTGGCAATTCATAGGTGCACTTCCACATTCAGAACAACAGCTGCCTTTGAATAGCTTCAGCTACTTATCAGCAGTAGCTTTCAGAAATGCTCTTTCTCTCACAACAATTGTGCTCATCATTTGACTCCTTCTGAGACCTTGTGAAAATCCTTAGCTGACCACCGATTTCAGGAAAAATCAAATCCATTACATTTATCACATGTTCTCTCTTCTTCCATATACCTAGTTAGGACCTGAGCCAAAACTGACATTTTTGGTCAGCTCAAGATTTCAATGGTCAGTTTAGTGCCTGACTTTGACAAACAATTGCAAGAATGGCTTGGTGATGCCCCACCAAAGCAAATGCAAAGCTAGGAGCTGTAGTAACTGTAAATCAGTATTTCCAAAGCCATATCCTGTTTTATAAAATTCTTAGCTATGGTAGAGATTTTAGTGGTATTACATAAACCAGTATGATTTACAAAAATTCCTAAGCACACTTTAGTATCTAGGTCCTCCTGTGGTCAAAACCGAAATTTTCTATGAGAAATCTCAAAAATACGCAAGCATATCATCTAGTAGCTAGCAAACACAGATTCAGACTCACCCTGCTGCTGTCCATCACAGGATTCATCTCCCCTTTGTGCACTCCTTTCTTTCTCACCACCCTTGAACAGAATCAATCTAATCTGGATGTCAAGTCAGAGCTTGGTGCTAGCCAGAGGTGAAAAGGATAACCCTTAGCCAATATGAGACATCACCACTGAGTGAGCCTGCTTTGGACTTCCGACCATTCTCATTTTCCATTACTGTAGTTAAACAGGTTCTTTGTAGGGGCTGTGATACTGATGAAGAGATTGCCATTACTCTGCCCAGCAGCAAACCATGCACCGTGTGTGTCTATTACTCATACAAATAAGCAGAATTTTGCTTCTGTTCTTATCTCTGCTTTTGTTTTATCTCTAGCACATACATATGCACACACGTCAGTAACAGCATTTTTGGACACTCCAGGCACATCTGCTTCCCCCATGGCTTCCATTCCTGAATGCCAAGGGTAGGAAAGATCCTGAAAAGACATCTAATTTTAAGCAGAATATATCTGTTTCATATAGGACAAGACAGAGGTAAGGGAAAGGCTCATTCATGAACTGACACTGTGAGGAAAAACAACAACTTCCTGTAGACGATCCCAGGAATTACCGGTGTCTCATCGTCCAATATCTGCTCAGCGAATTAGGAGGAAGAGCAGAGTTAGAGCTATTTGGAGGACTAGAGGGATGAGCACACAGTTATCATGGTCTCACACAGCCATAAGATTAATTTTTGTGTTTGCCTTCCATGCAGTTGCTTGTAGGGCTGAGAAAGATGATGAAGAAGCACGTGACTTTCTGTGTGCTCAACGTGATTTTGTCCTCTGATGGACAACATCAACATGCCGTGTTAAACTAATACAGTCCCTGTAATTTCTGCACCTCTGCATACTGTGGTTTCTAAAGACACAAGAATGGACATACCCTGTGGTGCTCGCAGTTGTGGAAGCATGAAGTAATTTCATTTGTTAGGGGTCTCTGGAGATCATCTGGTCTAATGCCCTGGCCAAATGAGGCCCAACTCCAAAGACACATCGGCTTGCTCAGCACCCCATCCAGTCCAGCTCTGAGTACCTCCAAAGATGTGGAGCATCTCCCTGCGTAGTGTGACTTCTCAGGGTGACCAGTTATCCCTTGAGGAGGACTTGACTCCTATTGACTTCACGCAATTCTCATCGCTTTTGGCTGAAGCCAAATAAAGCATCCAGGTGTGTGTCTACCCCTATTACACAGTTCAGAAACTGTATAAAACTGGCCAAAAGTCGATGGCACATCTGATGTACAATGAGAGTACCTAATGTGCTTGGAATGTCTTTCACATTTCAGTCATGATTATAGCCGTGATAGGTGCCTCCACAACAAATCTAGCAATCACCAGTGAACCATACGCAACTCCTGTGGCCAATTTTCAGAGTACAGTGCTCACCATTTCCAGATGATTCTTGAGGGATGTGCAGAGCTGCTGCAAGGGCAGAAGCATCTCATCTCCTAGGATTATTAGCAGTAAAGTCTGCCGCTCTTGAGCTTGTTTTAGGTAACAGAGTAAAACTCAACTGACTTAGAAATGCAGTGGAGGAATACAGAATGGGAATTTGATTTGACAGGGACTATGCTTTAATAGCAACACAAAATGGCCATTTTATATTTCACGTATAATTATAAGTGTTTTGACATAGACAATATCTTACTCCATAAGAGTAAGGGTTAAAAAAGTATGCCCTTTGTATGCTGTACACCAACCAGGCCTGCATTCATGTCAGAGCCCAAACTTACTGTGTTTAATATTCAAGTTCATTTTCAAATTCCTTCCCATTAACATAATATATGCCATTTTGCAAGCCTGGTCAGAGAAATCTGTAACTAAATAATTTTCAAGTTTCCTTCATATCCAATGCATTATATGCAGTGTGAAATTATTTCTCCACTCTGTTCTTCATAGAAAAGCAATGCGCAATATACCTGATTTTGTTGTAAAATGTATTACAGACTTCAAAAGTTACTATGTGTGTATGCACAGTCATAAGAACTAATCCTAAATGACCATTTAATTGTCTATTTTAAATTATACTTGATAGACTATTATTAGGTAAGCATTCAAAACTTGCAAGACAAGAAATGTATTAATGTTAAAATGATATTTTATAAAAACCTTCATTTTCTTTTTTATGGTACTGCAGTATAATGCTTCTTACTCCGAATCCTCTTGTGAGTATACTCACTGTATGTCAAAATTGTAAAAAGCATAAACATAAGGAAGCTACGAATTTAGGCCATGCCTAATTCATAAGTATTTTTTGTTTACACAACAATTTCTAATAAAAATTTAATTAGAAAATCAAAGATGAAGAGTCTGAGAAATTCGTGTAAGAAAACTGGGAGTCATCCATGTATGTGGATTAGACACTCTAAACTCAGACTGATTTATCAAACTGTTCAGCAGGTTCACAGAACAATTTTCAACAAGTCTAGCCGCTGCTCCAAGTAGACATGCCTCTGAATGAAAACTGAGAAAAAACTCTCCTGGTTTTGCCAAATTAGCTTTGAGATGTCAGGAATATAAACTAAAAAGTCAAGGTAGATAACTGGTGGTGCTATACTACGCAAGCACACAAAACTAAACCAATCTCACACTCTAAATAGAAATCTCTAGTCTATAAAGTTATACTAGACTAAAAAGTTTGAATTTCTGTTGAACTTCTGAGATAGGAAACAAAATTTCACATATAAAAAATCCAAATTCCACTACAGAAAATATCATAATAAAGTATTAATTAGCAAAGCCACTAAAAATTTGCACGTAAGTCAACAGAAATTGATTTTTAACTTCTGAATGTCCCATTATCAAAAATGGTTAAGTATATTTGTTCATATATACTTATATCAGTTCATCACATTTTTATAGTTTGTTTTTGTTTGTTTTTTTTTTTTTTTTAATAATAAGATTCAAATGAATTCAAGATATCACTGCAAGTTTAAAATAAATAAAAGGCAGGTATTTTTGATCACACTGGCACAGGGATAACCACAGTAGCCTAACATTCAGTGTATGATATTCCAGGTATGCATTTTATTGAGTTCAAACACAGTACACAGCAAAATATAATGAAATTCTATTCATAATAATATATACAAAAAGTGATTTTCCAATTAAAATACAGTCCCAAGTCCAGATGCTTCTTCATATTTAAGCTCTAAAGAACTTCAGTAGTCCCACTGTACTGCTACACAAGTCTTTAAACTTGTATGATTTACTCATACTCATCACTTACATGTATGAGTAGAAACACTCACAATGGTAAGCCTTCACAAGATCAGTCTCTAAAATTCTTTAAATACATTAAACCATTTGTCCCCACTGAGCATTAAATCTCATGTCAGTTGGGTATTTTTTAATGAATATACTTTTGAGTTTTGTCATTATGACATTGGCACAAATATGTCATTTGTCATGACTCAATTAACAGAAAGTCACCTCCCCTACTTTTACATACCAGTATATTCCAAAGATGTCCTGCAAGGTGTTTCTAAAAACCCCTCAGACTAGAATAAGCAAAAGAATTTTGACAAAAATTTATTTTCTTCAGTCCTCATTGTAGATATACGTAGTTAGTTATACAATATTTTGTATTTTCTTTTAGGACGACTTTTGTCTCTAAAAATCAATGCTATCTAAAATAAAAATCAGTTCATAAACATTTTGAAACATGTTTAGCAAGCATGTCTCCCAGTTCTCCTCTGCATCCTTCCTATACTCTTTAAATAACTGAGTTATTTTGTTTCTCTTAAATATTAAATGACAACAGATACAAGCTTGTACTTTTCAACATCTATTTGAAATGTTCAGTGACTATGATTTTTTCCTTTTACAGGTTTTCTTACAAGGTTGTTCAAAAGTTAATTGTTTCATAAATTCCTCTTCTTTAAGTTTCTGGCTGTATTTATTCATCTCTGGATGCATACTTTCTCAAGCTACAGGTATTTTCCACTTAGTGCAATCAAATGATGTATGGAACACATTTATCAGAGTCCTTATAACACCTCTACAGTCATATCATGGTAAACATTACTCTGCATTTTATTAGCAAAACTTCATGTATTTTCACTTGTCTTATATGATGTCCATCAACATAGCAACAAAATCACAGATACCTTACATAAAAAGTATTACGTAAAAGTGTCACAGGAATTCTTCTGAAAAACAAGTGCAGGCGCAAGTCTTTCCTTCCAGGGTTATAAATCCCCTGCAATGTAAGTGTCCCTCTATAGTCCTTGGCAAAGCACCTTGGAGAAGTTAAATGTCCTCCAGGAATGTTCTCAACCGTGGAGTATCAGAGAGGGAGATGGAGGCAGTGAGTGGGCAGGCAGCTCAGGGACACCTTTGCAGAAGGTGCAAGCTAGATATGCTCAAGACTGGCAAGGATGTCTGTTAAGCCCAGGATGAAACATCACACCTTTTAGATCCAACAAGCTAAAATACAATTCAGGTAAAGAAATAAACAAATATGAAGGACAAAGCTGTCACAATACAATAGTTGTTTACAGAGGGTTAAGGAGAATGCTGAGAATTCCCAGGGCTGTTAAGGTTTACTTAGAAAGCTGTACTTTCTAACAGTATGTATATCCAAAGGCAGGACTGACCTGAGGCTGGCTATCATTTGCTCTGCTTTAGGAGACAGATCCTTTATCTGGCTTTCATGCAGCTGTCCTCCCAAAGAGAAATAGTAATCTGAAATGCAGAAAACAACCATTTTACCAAAGTTATTTTTGCCTAACTTGTTGGTTTAAAGAAAACAAATAAAGATAATATGAAGAGTATAAATACTCTATTGAATAAGGTTATTCTTTATTGAAGGTAGGGGGGAAATGAAAGGAATTTTAAGTACTGCCTAAGAAATAAAACTTCATAAAAATAGAAGATCCAAATCCAGTTTGCTTTGCTGAAACGAGAACTCCTACTAACAATGGAACTACTTATGAATGAAATTTCTTTACTGTGCAAAGTAAAGACAGGAAGTTTAAGCACCAAATATGCTCCTCTTTAGTTTTCAAAACAAGGGCAAGTGAACCTCCATGTAAGGGTAAAATTCAGCCTCACAAAACCCATCACAGCTTTTGCGGATTAAGATCTATGGAGGATGGGGATAAAACTGGAAATACGCAAGGAAAAAGGAAACAAAAAACCACAAAACAAAACCAAGAAGGTTGAAAGAAATTCCCTTAAGTTTTTAAAGAGGTACTTTAAGTAATTTTAGTTTAGATTTCTGTCATTAAAATTTTTTCAATTACTCAAAAGTAAATAGATCAGTAATATTCTTCTCGAGTAGATGAAATCTTGCTCAAAGAAAAACTTAGAACTGTGAATTTTGAATAAAGCATGATTATGTTTTATTAGCTCTTAAGATCATTGTCTCATTTGTAAACTCGATAATTAAAAGAAGGCTATTAGCTCTGTGTTTGCATATCTCAGCAAGAGGACAGGTTTTGCAAGGTGATCTCACTGTTTTGCATTTAGCAGCAAGCTCAGCCAGGCCTGGGTAATTACCCAGCCTAATGACTCTGCAGATATTTTGCTTTTGTGCAAATCCTTGTGTTTTTTTCCTGCCTGTACATCAGGAAAATTAACATAATTTTTTAAACTCTCAACGTGTACAAATATTTCATCCTTAACAAAGGTCCAGATCTACCAGAAAAAAAAAACAACAAAAAAACCTCCAAAATTAGCCCCAAAACAAGAACAAACAAAACCTCCCAAACAAAATAAACCAACCAATCAACCAAATAGCACCAAACAAAACCAAACAAAACCCAAACAAAATACAAACAACAAAACAAGAAAAAAAGGCAAGGGAAAAAATCAAAAGCCAAATTGACTAAATTGCTTTCCTGCACAGTGTTTTCTTCCTGGATGAATTTCAAAAACATAATCTATAATCTTCAGAACTTACACTATTTTTAGAGGATTACTGCCATAACAATGAGACACATTTTCTGGCTTTCATGTATGCTGATCTTTCATGTCTATCCCCACTGGAACACTGTTTAGGGACACCACATTTTTATTGAACACCTTTTTTATAATCCTGTATTTCAAGATTTTTAAGTCTTTGAAACTGAGTGTTGAACAGCAGAAAGAGTTCTCCACCATGAAGTTGGCCACTATGGCCTCAGCCATCCCTCGACATAATTAAAAACATTGATTTTTCCTTGTGATTTCTGCTTGAGGCCACCTGGCTCAGAAGTTTTATTCCTCATTGATGTCACATAAGATCAGCCTTCAGTTAGCCATTGAAGGACGTTTTGATACTTTATCTATTAAG
>NW_020884921.1:5910446-6005397 GCF_003945725.1 Corapipo altera | reverse complement strand
ACTCCTCTCCCCTCCCCTCCCCTCCCCTTTCTTTCGTTTTCCAACTTTTCTCCTTTTTTTTTTTCCTTTCTTTCCCATTTCTATTTGCATTAAAGATTAATTTATAGAGCTACACCTTATCCTTGGATATTTTTACATTTAAAATTTTCTGCTTTCTATTTCAGCAAGTAAATAAATATACGTCAGTATATGAATACAGTATATAAAGAACATATATGTACTGTAATTCAATATTATATATAGAATGAAGTAGACTTGTACTTTACCAGTGCAACAAAAGAAGGCTCCAAGTACAGCAGGAACAGTTACACATAGCTGTGCATAGGTTCTCAACTGCAGTGATGTTGAGGTGATACTGATTTCAGAATAGATCAGCAATGCAAGAACACATCTGAAGCCTGCAGTAGTCTCATCCAGACCATGGTAAAATGTATGCTGTCACATTTTCCTCTGTTATTCATTAATATTAACGGAACGTGTCTGTATCTACTTGCAATGAGTCCTGCTTTTATTTGACTTTATGGAAACACATGAAGAGACAATCAAGAGAGCAGGAGCAGTTGATATTATCATGGGAGATACTGGAGTTTAGCATATTTTCTGTCTTCCATTAAAAGTAACAATAAAGGTAGAATAGGAAGAAATACATTACGCCACCTTCAAAATTAAGCAATGAACTTAATTTTATTTCTTCAATTTTGGTGTTCATGGAAATTCCCAAATTTTACTCACTTTCTCCCAAAATATGCTGAGTCCTACTGTCAAGCAAAGCCCAGCTTAGACAAACAGACACACTTTCATTTAATTAATTTGTGACATATTTTCCTGTAATATCAACATTTAATATGCTTCAGCATTTTCAGCTCCATTCTGAGATACTTGACAAGCTCAGATTCCAAAGAGAAATTAGGGTCTGCAAGCACATTTTAACTGAGGCAAAAAAAAAATTTATTCTTAGGAATCCCTGTTAACTAAAACTGCTGTGTTTCAGAGAGCTCTGAAATTAGCACAATTCATGTTAAGACAGCCTTTCCAAATGTCTTCTCCAGATAATTCAGCTAAACTGTCATATATTTAAAAGTATTTCAGAGTTGGTACAGAATGAGATCATTGTTAGAGACCTCTCTAATATACATGTGCATTCATATGCATTTTTCCCCAAGGTAGGGCTGTGGAATACATTTAGTAGACGATTATACATAGGGCTGTCTTTCTGTCATAATCTTTCTTTACATAGGACAATTTGTGGGACTCCATGATATGCAGCTAGCAGTGCCTGTACACAAATGAAGTGATACTGAATTTCTATTATGCATGTGCCTTAGAAACCTAGCAGCTCGCCATAAAGATTTTATTCACACAGCAGATTTGTTGTTACTTAGATAGTTTCAGACAATTTTAGATTTGAATGGACATGGCAGGATCTGACAGCATAAAAAGAAATACCAAGAGAAAGAAGCATGTAGAACCAAATGATATATGATGCAACCTAGAGAGCAATAAAGAAAGCAGGATGTTAAGGTACTCTTGTAAATATCTTTCACGGAATTCAGGTTTCTTTTCCATAACACTTTTAAAATATTCAGTATGCATTACATAGGGAATAGATAGATGCATAGATGGATACATATACACACACACATTCTTGTACACAGATGCTGCACTTGTCGAAATCCTTTCTTGTCTCTTAATCTTTCTGGGATCACATTTAAAAAATTCTGTCTAAGTTGCAAACACAGAATATGCAAATCTATGTATCAACCAAAAGTGTGCACACAATTTATACTTGTCCTTTCCTGCAACTGGATGTACAGTTTTGTACACACATTCCAGAAGGATGTAGTATACTATTTTCAATGCAGACATAGACTCTTTATTTCTCCCCTCATTTAATATTTTATTATCCAGTACCAAGAGAGTAAATATTTTTTTATATACAAAGCTGAAATCCTGCTCATTGACACAAATGATAAGAGAGAGGAGGGTAGGTCAAAGAAGTTTTCTCCTTCTATGTAAAGTAAAGGGGCAGAACAACAGGTTGCAAATTCATTGCATATGAGAAGGGGAAAAAAAGGGAGATTATTTATTTTTTTATTATTATTTATTATTAGGGGAAGTTGTACTCGCTTGTGTTTGTGGATGGAAGCCAGAAAAAAAGGACAGGAAGCAATATATTTAGCTTAATCAAACCACAATTTTATTAATTCAAATCATCTGGGAACAATCCATCACGAACAACCACATAACTTTTTTGTATTCATCCTCATGTAATGTTCTACCTCTGGTTCCTCTCCTTTTTCTTAACTTTATAACTCACATCATCCCTAAGGTGATTAAGCACTGAGGGAAAGGGGCTTGTCTCCTCACCTGCACCAGGCAGCAGGACCTCCAGTTCCCTCTCTTCTCCTCATCTGATGACATAACTCTTCTTTCCAATTTGCTTTAGCAAGAAATTTGAAAATTTGGGCATTAATTATTTGTGGGAATCAGTAATTAGATTTTTTTATATCTTCCCCCACACACCCACTTTAACTAACATGAGAAACCAACAAGGGACCACAAAGATGATGTTGTTCCACTTTTCCACCCAGGAGCACTTATTGGTTTTGTGTGCAGGGAGAGAAAAACAGGAATCTCAGACATCGCAGAAATGTAAATCATTGTGTACAATATTATGCAGATATGGCCTAGATCAAACATTAGAATTTTATATGAGAATAAATAACTATAATTAGGAAAGAAATCCTTCTGAAAAATTAGATCTGTGGAAGACCAATAGAAACTAAAAGAAAACTAAACAGAAAGAAATGATAAACAGAAAGTAGGGGAAAACACCTCTTTTTCAATTTTACCCCCCAACAACTGCTCTGTAAAGTGTTAACTGGTTTCCATGAACTCGTATTTCTCCGTAAGGGAATACAGCATTACTAGCAACTGGATCATTCCCTACATCTTGTAAATCTGAAGAAGAACATCGTTTCCTGCAGACCTTTCTGCCAAATATTTTAGAAGAGTGTGTGTCAAATTAGAGTACACAAAAATTATTATGGATATGTTAGAGTTTAAAGTAAGAGTCTCATGATGTGGTTACCTGCAGTATCAGGGTAATGGAAATGACAACCTAAAATGACCTTTCTAGTGATTTCTTGACCTGCTCGGATAAGGTTTGATGATATTGACAAAATTAAATGCAGTGAAGAAATGTTTTCATATATCTGTTTGCTTGCTTACATGTAGAAATATATAATTCATGGACAATCACAAACATAAGGATAAGGTAGAAGCTTTAAGTACACATTAAAATAATGTAATTAGACTTATTTGTATTAGTCACAGAGACATTACTGTGACTGCATTTTTGAGTGAGTAACCTCAAGTATCTTTTTATAGGTCATGCTGCAGAATGCCTAGCTTTATCTATAAAAGCCTTGTGTGATCTTCTTTCTGATTTACACACGGGACCATCAAGAGTGCAGAACAGGCTCATTGGTAGGAATTGCTAATATATCTATACCTATGAAATTCACATTCTTCTTATTCTGCCTTCTCTTTCCAGGTTTGTAATCTATCTCTGAAATGAGCAATGGTATTTCATTGTTTGGAAAAATGTATAAACTTGATAACAGGAGTACGCCTGCACTGAGAAATCTGGGGAATTCTTTGACAGCAGGTAATCTAAATCATTCCCCGGTTGTATCATCCTGATTATTAAAGGGAATCCAACCTCCAAAGTCAGGCCTCCAAGCCCTTGCCCTTCTAGTTGTGCATCTGAGAAGAAATTATGGTAATCTTAAAATCCTATTGATGCTGAAAGGCATTTCATCAACTGCAAAAATTAAGAGTGAGATGCAGAGGATGTTTTTCTATTTAGAGGAGCCCCTGCTTATATGAATAGGCTTCATGTGGTGACTCTTTTGAAGCTGAAGACTTCAAAGCAGATCACTGACTTCCAGTGGGATAATCACTTAATGCAAGAGTGGGTAGATGGAATTATTACCATGCAGTCAAGGTAGATTTATCCCTTCTCCCTTTGTTAAAAAAAAAAAAAAAAAAAAAAAATAAAAAAAAAGAGGGAAAAAAGAAACAAGTGAAGCTTTTGGATTCTCTGTCCCCATAGTTCAAAACTGATGATGATGGGACATCAATGCTACACCAGGCATCGGCTGAAAAGTAACTACTAACATCTTTGTAAATAAGATCAGATCAGAGTGCCATTCTATTCAGCAAATAAAATGTCTTTTGGAATGCTTTTTTACAGAAATTTATGCATGTAGATGGAGTCATGGCCAAGAAAATTGTTGGGTAATTCCTTGGCTCTTATGAAGTTCAAGTAATTCATTAGGAAGTCTAATTTTCTACATTTTTATGGAAAATTGGGCACGGTTTCCAAGGTTTCTAATCATTTTTAGCCCTGCTGGCTTGAGTGTGAACCAGGATCATCTTTGTCTCTCAGCTCTGAGAAGAAGAGTACACAAGTTAATACAAGTTAATTGGGAGGATTTGGGATCCTTAGTTTTATGTAAGTGAGCTTATTCACATTAGAAGGGATCAGGTTGTTGCCAAGCTTGGTAATGTTTAGTACCTCTATATATGTAAAAAATATTTCTAATGATGGAAAAAAAAAAAAGCCAATTTTCATGGGTTTTTTCCTATTATTTCTTTTGAGAAAGGGGAAAAAGTATGAAAGCCCAGTGACCTGATCTCACCTCGCTATGAAATTTCATTTACTGAATACAATTGAAATTAACCATGCGTCTGGTGTCACATGTCTGATTGTTAAAACTGTAATGTGTGCTTGACAAATCTTGGTTGAGCTGCATCAAGAATACAAAAAGCCTGTGTGTGTGTGTGTGTGTGTGTGTGTGTGTGTGTGTGTGTCTGGACTGACACAGGACTCCAATCCAAATGTCTCTGACACATATAAATATACACACTTTCCTACAAGCTAAGCATGTCAAGGGCAAAACTTCCAAGACTATTGCTTATAAACTAAAGGGGTATAGTACAAATTTACCACCTGCATAGGTAAAATTCTACAGCCATCCCACTCAAGGGATGGCTCACAAAGCTTGTACGTTGTTACAAAGACAGGCAAAAGTCTTTTGGAAAGTGTTGAGAATAAGGGAGGAAAATCAGCCCCTTTACTGTGTTTTCAGATATACCACTATTCTTCATCTTACATGCACATTTTCTGTTAATAAAATGCCAAAAGTGGGACTTAGTGCAGTCACTATTTCAGAAAATTGGCCACAATCTAGCTGCTTTAGTATGGACATAAGGGGCACAACCGTTTTGAAAATTTGAGATTAAGAGCCCAAACCTGTAGACGTTTCTTTCTTAATGTTCTCCATACAAATTAACATTCCCAAACTGCAACGGTCATATTCTTCTATGCCACAAATGGCACGATATGTTACAAATTATGTTTCCTATCCTCTTTTCATGCTGTCCTTTCCCACCAAAACATATTTTCAACCCCTTTTTCTAGTGGCTGTGTCCCAAATGCAGGGAAGTCCTTTCCCCCTAATCATTCCTTTGCTGTGGCTTACAACCAGCTGGAAATTAAGCCCCATGCAGCTGCTCCCTTCCCTCCATCCTCTCCAGTGAGAAGGAGACAAAAGGCAGAGATTCCAATTTGAGATAAAAATAATTTACTGGAAAACAGCAACCAGGTATGAAAACAAACAGTAACGGCAACAACATTAATAAGAACAGTATATAAAAGAGGGCGATTACACACAAAAAATGCTCAATCTGACCCAACATAATACAATTTTAGCCAGAGCAACCCCACTGCTCTGTTGGCCACTGGCTCTGCCAGGAAAAGGAAAAAAATTGGTTGCGACCCCTCTGTGCAGCACCTTTTTCTTCCATCCCAAGTCACAGTCTCACCTTCTCAGAAACAAAAATACCTTCCCACTGCCCCCACCGGGGATGTGGTTGGTATAGAATAACAACCTGGACACACCCACACAGCTCCTGGCCCTGCCCACTCTCAGCTGCTGTGAAAAATTAACCCTGTTCGTGCCCGAAACCAGGACATCTTTATAGTCTTTTTTCAGGTGAAAAGGTTGTGTCACTCCCATGAAAAAGCCTAGGAAACATACTTGACCTTTGCAGTAGCTGTATTCCAAATAGCACAGACTTGTGATCACACATTGTCCAATTAAAAACAGTTAATATTTTGCTCTACTGACTACTGCAGGGTTGGGTTTGTTTTGCTTTCTTACGTGTTTATTAAGATAGCTCCTGTTGCATTTAACACCCTCTGTGTTATAAAGGAACAACAAAAAGTGTCTTCTCTAAAACACATTGTGAGTAAAAATAATTGCATAGCAGAAAATACTGGAGAATACATATAGTGGTATCATTCACAGTTAATGAGTTAAAAGGATATCACAGTGCATTTATAAATCACTACACAGTGTTGCAAAGTTTATTTAAATTCATTGTGCCTCATTATAATTGAGCTATGCACCTTTAGGTCTGAGTTGATTAGGAATGCTATAGCTCAGAATAGTTTTTAATTCAGCGAAACATGATGTGACCTTTACCATAATCCTGTGTGAAACACACTATAGTTTAGACATTAATAATGATACTACTGCTTTCTTGTACTGGTAAGATGCCACTTTAAAAAATTGTATTATTAGTTAACAGGCTCAGGACAATTTATCAAAAGCAAATTATCCTTCTGTGTATAACTGCAGTACTTAATTCCAAGTTCCTCATCTCTTATAACTATTACCTACCCTTTAAAAATGCTAAAAACTAAAACATTATAGTGTCATGTCAGAGTAATAAGTCACACACACATACTTACTGACTCCCCACAGACTTACACCAATCCCATCTTAGGGATCTGAGTAACGTGATGTACATGATACAGGTTATGCTATCTCTTTTGTTTGACCTTTGTCTTCATATTTAAGTGTAACATTTCCTTAAACCATTTTCTGGTAACTCTGCAGTTTCCACTAACAGCACTTCTCTGCTCTTTTGTCATTATTGCTCAGTTTCAGGCTAATATTCCAAGGATGACCAAGAAAATACGTGTGCAACCTGAACCCAGCAATCTGTCCCATAGGAGCTGGAGGACCATGGTAGTCTAAGAGAATTTGAATTTCCCCCAGTAAGCCTGCCTTGCCACTCATGATCTTAGGGGTCAGAGTGACTTCTCAGTCCCACCTGCCCTTCTCTATTACTAAGTGCATTGCCTGGAAAAACTGTTCCTTGGGTTACATTTGATTGTTTTGCAGTTTCCACCCTTCAAATCTCAGCTGCTTGCATGAATTTTCTTCTCAATATAAGTTGTTCCCAGTATTGTCACTGTGTTCAGTTTTGTGCACCTTGTGACATAGTGAGCTCCTCACTCCAAGTGTGTCCAGAGAAGGACAACAGAGCTGGGGAAGGGTCTGGATCACAAGTCTGAAGAGGGAGTTGAGTGTTTAACCTGGAGAAAAGACGACTCAGAGGAGACCTTATTGGTCTCTACAACTACCTAAAAGAAGGCTGTAGCCAGAGGGGCTGTTTTCTCCCAAGTAACAGGTTATAGGACAAGAGGAAAATACAGCAAGTTTCACCAATGAAGGTTTAGATTGGATATTAGGAAATACTTCTTCATTGAAAGGTTATCAAACACTGGAACAGACTGCCCAGGGCAGTGGTTGTCACCATCTCTAGAGGGATTTAAAAGACCTGTAGATGTGGCACCTGGGGACAAGGTTTGATGGTGGACTTGGCAGTTGGATTTGATATCTTAGAAGTCTTCTCCAGCTTAAATGATTCTACAATTTTATGACCTATGATTATGATTATATTTTTAATGGCCATCCAGGCTCCAGTAACATTCTTATTACAGCTACATAAGATTTATAAAGATTAATTTTGGTGAAAAAGGTACGGTTTTGCATCACTTACAAAAGTATCTTTCTGATCCTGAGGTCACTGAGAATATTCTCTAAGCAAACATGAAAATCAAAATAACGGGCATAAATTAATTTTTTTGTTTGTTTGAATATTTCTGAATAGGAGTGATCAGGATTATATATCATCAAATGACTTCAACTTATGAAGCAAAAGACCTCAAAGAACTTTATTTGTTCACACTTACATCTGTATAGGAAGAAATCAAGACAGAATTGACATTAGTTAACATGTTAAGTAATCTACTGCCTTCTTCCAGCTGTAGCTGCAGGCTAATACCCCAGTTTCAGCAGACTGAGATCAACACAACTGGGTCAATTTCAGTTCCCTAAGCTGAGTTGTGGGAAACAAAGTTTGTGTCAAAACAGAAAAAACTCTTTTTTTTAAAGTTGAGATTTAGTAATTACTGATCTGGTCTCAATGTTCCTGGTTATAAAATTTCTCTTTTCAAGGGACTAGTGCTTCCTGAATGCTTAATAGAAAACAAACAAAAATACTTTTTAGTTTCAAAAACTAAAAAATAAAACTTCCACTCTCTTCTTGGCTTGTGCCAAGTGTTGCTTGGTTGTGAAAAAAACAGCATTAGTGGTGGTGTGAGCTGGAAAAGCAAAATCAATTCAGTATGCTACTTAGTTCTGAAAGGTGTATGCAATAATAAACTGCATTTCCAATGTAAGTATCTGACTACGGATCTTTTCTGTCTTCCAGCATGGCCTGTCTCGTCAATCAGAGCATCCAAGGAACGAAAAGTAAGCATAGTGCCAGCTCTAAAGCTTAGACAGAACAAAGAGAAGAAAATTACAAAGAAGTTTGACCTGGTAATTATCCATATAGATTCGAATAACAAATATGCATTAAAACAGTTTCTGAAGGCCTGGAGCTTTCTGAAGAAAATATAAAGGCATTTCTCCCTGGAAAACATTATCTTTCATCTTTGCATTCTTTAGAAAACCAAGTCTTTTCAAGTTTTCTGGCTAAGATGTTACTGTGTGATGTATCATGTGTTATATCTAAATGCATCTGTCACGAAGCTTTGAGTTGACACATGTTCCTATTTATACCTGTTCACTCATGCAGTATTCACTTCCACACAAGATGGTTAATACAGCATCAACTTCTAGTGCAGATATTCTAAGAGTGAATCTTTATTATAGTAGCCATATTTAGGACAGAGCTTGCCAGGTCTGAATACAGGTCACAAAAATAAGTCAAATTGGGCCAAACTGTATGCTGCAAATAATGCATGCTATATATATTAAAATTCTGTAAATATAAATGAATTCATTATTTTCCAATTGAATATTCATTTTTAACACTCTGCAGAATTGTTTGTAGAAAAAAATAAGCAAAAATATCTTTATTCTCCCTTAACACTCATAGCTAATAAATAAAGCTTTGATACACAGCTTTTTTCCCATATGACCTATAGTAATATTTAGCATTGCATAAAAACTCTATGAAATATCGTCTATAGTATTGTAGGCATTGATGGAAGAAAACAGCTTTTCTTATCCTCATTAGTAGTAATGCTGATCTGCATTTGCTTGGTAAAATGACGGAAGACACAGAGAAGTGTCTTCAGAAAGGAACAAATCAGGTGCCTCGTTGTGTTGTCCAGACATCCACCTGTGGTTTTTCAGGATTTAGATACCTCCAAGCTAATGTACTGCTCAGAAGGACTTGGAGGAACATTGACAGACTGCAAAACGAGACAGATCATGTATACCAAGAGATGACAGCACAAATCTGGTGAAGTAAAAGGCTTTGTAGACAATGCCTTTTAAAACATATATTGTCTTGCATCTTGCTTTTTTTTTTGTTATGACACCTTAAATAACGATAGGTTACCAGAAGTAAACATGACGCTATTTTACTTTGCCCACATGGACACTAAACAGGACAGCCCTGGCTGACAAAAACAAAGCGTAACTCAAGAAACCAGTGTGGGATTCAGTGGGTGAGGAAAAAAAACACACACAATTATACAATCCCTCCTTGACAAACCAGGATTTCCTCGTAGTATTAAAAGCTAAATGAACTGGATAACATATTTTACATGCTTAAGTCAAATAAAGACATAGGAAAAAATACTAATGTAATATATCTGTATATATTTTAAGTAGACTATGAGAAGTACTAACCAACTAACCCAGACAGTTCCTGTAGCAACAAAAATCAAAAGCCAACATAAAAAAATTACAGAAGTGAAAGCTGAATTTGATAAATCAATTGTATTTTCTACGAAAGCAACTGCAACCATACCTGAAGCACCAGAGGTTTCCAAGAAAATTCTATTTAATGGAGAAAAATCAATTGTGATACACAAGTTCAAAGACTAATGTCTTTAAACAGATTTGCATTTTATTTAATACATTACAGTAGAAATCATGGAAGGGTATTCCCAGAACTAAGAAAATTCATTACTACATATTTACATCCTTTTTTTCTCCCTCTTTTCGGTGAAATTTATAATGTTAAAATATTTATCAATTTCCAAGAACTATATGGGCGTTTCTTTGGTTTTTTAAAATATATTTAGCTCTTAGGAATCATTGAGAATTGGCACTGTTGAAGATCACATAATTCTGATGTTTACCCAAACAGAAAGGGACTGTAAAGCCAGTAGTGCTTCTCTCTTTCACATGTGGATTTGAAGGGATCTCCTGTAGGAAAATAACTACTAACTTCCCTGGGAATATATGATTTTTCTGATATCCGTGCAGAAACTGCCAATAAAAATAAAAAAGTAGTTACTGGAACTCCTGGCATTGTGAAATAAACCAATTGCCTCAATTAAGGAGTTGAACCACCATACCATTTCACATGACTTGACAAACAGCTTTGATTTTGTGTATATTTTTAATATAGTAATGTACAGCATGGTGGAATTAATGAGAGTTGAAAAATTTGTCACTGCGCTACTTCTCAAAGATCTCTATAGGAGTTATACATATTTAAACATAAAAGGCTCCTGAAATAAATATTTTACCAAACCTCTTGGGAAGCTGATTTATTTTTCTCAGTTTTTATGCTTAGCACAATAAGTAGAAATCTGTCATACTATTACAAGTTTAGTTTTTAAGCTCAATTTTACCTCACAATACTATAAACATTGTCAAAAACATTTCTCTACTGTCAGTATTTTAGAGGCAGTTTCAAAAATGCACAGTATTGTTGTAGCTGGTCCTACTGAAACCAATACAAACCATCAAGTGAACGAGAAAGGAGGTCTCATTGGGATAGTTTTCAGTTGCTGTAGGCAAAAAGTAGTCTGATGTTCTCAAGGAATTGTTAAAAATAGGGAAGGAGGAGAAGAATTCAGGCAACACAATGCAGTGACATGTGGCAGGGGAAAGAAGGGCTGGCTGCAATCCCAGTGCAATGGTGTCAGCCCTGGGGCTACCCTGATATATGTCCTGTCCAAGGCAATTAAAAGGATGTGAGAAGCACCCAGTACAATGTCATTGACAAAATTTATCTTCATTCCCCAAAGAAAATCCTTCCTGAGCAGATAAGTATTGCAATAGCTGTGTTTTGAGGAAAATTTTGTAATATGTTCTTGACTGAGCAAGGCTATACACATACTCAGCACAAACAGTTGGGCAATACAGCTGAGGCAATATATCTCAGCTAAGAAAAAAAAGGTGTTTATGAAATTCAGCACAGAACTTCATCAATTCTTCTTATGCATTCTCTCCAACTAATATGGCTAAAGAGAATATCTGCACATATGCACCTCATTTTATAAAAAAACCGCTATCAAATAACAAAAAAAAAAAGTGGAAGATGAGAAAGAACGAGTTAATAGGATATTTAAAAATTAAAATACAGAAGCAGGGATGAAATTCTAGAAAGTAAATTGCAATACTACAACAAAGGCTCAGGAAAGTCACAGACAATGCCATTATTGAAGGGCTACATTGGTTTACTGCTCCAGTGTAATTCTATATTTAATGAGCATACCAATGGGTACTTGTCTTCTTATTCATTGTGTTTCTAATCCCATATAAATTTTTTTCTCCTTCTTGGAAAAATGTTCAGAGGATGTTAGGAGCTCAGTTATGAAAAATGTCCTGTCCCCAAGTTGTTTTGTTGAGTTACAGAACAAAGGATTCGGATTTGTTTTAATCACAGACATTTATATTTGTTCATGATTTTAATTTAGATTAACTTTTCCTCAGAAATAACATTTTTTAATATGTTGTGTTTTTTTTTTTCTTGATGGGACATGATTAAGAGCAGGATTTGTCTACATACACATATAATGCTATGCATATGTAACATTACATATCTAATGACTAGTTTTGCGAATTTAATGACTGAAATATAAAAAAGCATATACATTTACTTGCTTTGTTTACCATCTTTGATTATTTCTTACTGAAAGTATTGAACACAGTGTTGACTGAAATGAACTTAAATATATTTCAGTTCTCTTCTTAAGGCAGTGATGTCTTCTGCAGGCTTTGCAGGCTAAATGTCATTTAGTTCTTATTCTCATTACTTACTACTTATCCGAAGCTTCCATTTATTTAGTTTCCAAATTGTATACTAAGGCCATTTCAGTAAAAGTATATGTTTCTTCATATCGTGCATAGGTGTTTTTCAGTTTATCCTGATACTGAGGAGGGGTACAGTAAGGGTAAGAGAAAGTAATAGCAGAGAAATATATATTCCTGGTAACTGAACTTCAAGAGTTAGATGGGGGTTCAAGGAACACCCTACTCTCAGAAGAGGACAGGTATCTCAGAATAATACACATCTTTGAATGTAGTTGATTCACATGTTTGCAAAGAAAAGCAAGTCAATATAAAACTGCTGAGAAGAGAAATTGAAATAACTGTAAGAATCACACTAAACACGGTGACACTTGCCTTCCAACCAACACTGGGATGCAACCAGAGTAATGTGTTAATTTCTAGGCTCAGTTCAGTTCTAGGCTCAGAACTATGTTAGAGACAGTCCGACAAAGGACCATGAAGATTATTAGGTCATTGGAGCATCTGACATACAAGGAGAACCTGAGAGAGATGGGACTGTTCATCCTGAACATCCCCTTAGGAGGATGTTTCCTATGGGTATAAATACCTGACGGGGAGTAAAGAAGACAGACCCAGACTCTTCCCAGTGGTGCCCAGAAAATGGGTAAAATACAATGGGCACAATATTGAAAACTTAATTCCAACAAAAGAAAAAAAGTTACTAAATGCTTGACCAAACTTTAGAACAGGTTGTTTGAAGAAGTCTCCATCTTTGGGGATATTCAAAACCCAAATGCTTTGGACAACTTAATATAATAGACATCCTAGACTTGGCAAAGAGTCAAAAGGAAAAAGACACACAAAGAAACACTTTACCTAAAAAGTGCATAACTTTTATGTGAGAGGTATTGATGTATCTTGTATATTTGATGTGTCAGTCTGGTTCTCACACGTCTTACAAAAATTAGAATACCCATTTATGTTCAATCTTTACTCTTCTAAGTTATTCTGGAGATGGTTGTCTGGTTGTCTGGTTTCTTTTCAACACTCAAGGTAATTCCCAAGAAATTACATTGGATTTTGAGAAGTATGAGAAACATAAAGGTCTAGATGAGATTCTGCTGTGGCAAAATGAAAGTGTGAGGATATGACAAGAACTTTTGAACAGCACGGAAAGCAGTAGTTTCTATTCCGGAGCTAAACAAGCAGTAATGTATCTACTGCACAAGAGGAAAAACAAAACGAAACAAAATAAAACTGAGGGGAATTTACCATTAACTATACATGTAGATCTCAATAAGTTTGTGGTCATACTTAATATGTTTGCCTTAGTAAATGCAGGCAAAGTACAACATTTTGTTAGGCTAATAATTTATGTCAAGATTATGTCTAAGTGCTTATGTTATGGGCTGGTAATGACCCTGGGAGTATGAACGCATGGCCACACCAAAAAGCTGTGAGATGCTAATCTTAATAATGAGGGGAAATGGAAGGCATTAAAGATGCCTGTGTGTTAGGTACAATGACTAGTACACATTTAACCAGATTTCCACAGATGACTCACAAAGAAAGTATAGAGTGCAATTTTCCCACAAGAATATGAGTCTGTTAGTCTATATGTCACAGAACAAAACAAAAGTTAGTTGTTAACTCATTTTAAAATAAAATAACTGGAGCTACAGCTCAAAGGAGTAACATGTTTTTGACCCTTTGTTATGGCACGCTTATGTTAGCTTAAAATGAACACACGTTATAGGTTATGATTGCCAAAAAAAACAAAGACAGTTCATGCAGAAATACACAGAGATTCCTTTCATTTTTAAATCTTTCAGTTGGAAATGGGATACAAATCTGAGAGACATGTGATATTTGTCTGTAGAATCCAAAATATTTACCAAAACCATGGTTAATATTCAGATAATCTGTTAACACCTGTATGTATTAAAATAGCTTTTTTTATGATCGACCAGTTTCAGGAAAAATAAAGTGAACTTTGACTGCCAAACACACTGGTTGTGATGCAACTTTGTAGAAAATAATTAAATGTATTAATAGGTACCTTCTGCTTGTTTTGGGAATCCTCAATACCGTACAGGATTTTTCTTGTAAAGCATCTAAAAGTTTCTTGTTAAAGAATGAAAGACAAAAATCATCCTCTAAGTATTGAAGAAGAAAAAATGAGAAAAGATATACAAAGGACATTTAGTTTAAAGATCTAAAATTTGAACGTCTGCGACAGGAATGTGCTTACGTTAGGTGCATACACATACACATACAAATAAAAAAAGGGACTGTCTTTAAAACGTATGAAGAATTAACTCGTCATGAAGTAGACAACAAACATCATATTATCAGAGATAGATTTTAGAAGGAAATAAACTTCCATAAACGTGTGGATCCAAATACCACAGTGTAACTGTAAACAACTTAAAAAGATCATGACAAAAGATCTATGGAGACATAGTCTGAAAAATTGTTGTTCTCTATCAATAGGAGCGAACTCAAGATGATATAGGCAGGCAGGGGAAAAAAAAAATTGGCTATATAGCCTGGGAAGGAGTTGGTAGACGAAATATTCAGCAGAAAAAGATTAGAACCTTTTTGTGAATAATAATGAATCTTTAAAAAGCAACAAAAAAGTGGAATGATGATTCATGGTTTACAAATAGTAGGAAAAGATCTAGAGTATCTGAAATTATATTTTTTCCTGTTCTGCCAAGCAAAGTTTTGGATAAATTAAAGTGTATCTCTAGAAGAAGTTAACTATTTCCATAAAGTCCAGAAAACATGAATGACAAATAGCAGGGATGTAGAAAATACAGTCTATGAAGACATATAGATGAATATGATATATGAAAGAATATAAACTGGTACATTTAAAGAGAAGGAAAATCAAAGGACATGTGACAACCATTTTCAAATTTATTAACAATTTCTATGAGGGGAAAAGGAGCACTGGTCTCCAAGTAAATAGGATAAAGAGTCACAGGCTTCTACTACAGACAGGGTACATTAACCACAGTAAACACCAGAATAAATTATGAGACCTTACAGAAAGTTTAGACAAGCCTGTAGCAGAAATTATAGAGGGAGTTGACTCTTTCAAGAACTGAGCTGCCTGCATGATTTCACAAGGTATCCCCAGCCCTCTGACAAGACATGGAAAAAAGAAGAAAAAAAAGTAATTGATTATTACTTTAATTTTCATGTGGCAGCTTCACTAGCTTCACATTTATAGCTAATGATGACATCAAACTTTTCTTAATCACAATTTATTTAATAATGACCTGCATTATGCAGTCTGCAGTGAAGTGCTAGTTAAGTCACTTTCCTTGATCCCATGGAAACCATAAACCAGCGGCTCAGTTGAAAATGGCCTATATAAGGATACAAACTCAAACTTCAGCCTATAATTAATATTATGAAAATCCAGGAAGACATCAGTGAAACATGGGTCACCATTTACTGACATTTGGGGAAAAAAGGAAGAGAGGAAACTGAATGTCTGCCTAATTAGAAGCTGATGTCACTGACCAACACTTGCAGCTAAATACAGGGATATGAAAGGTAAAATAAACTCCCATACTCTGTTGAGTTCACAGAAACTGATATTCACATTTATATTGGGAAACAAGATTTTTAAACATGCAGTGCTATCATAAAAATATTTCTATAATCCTGGGAGATCATTATTTCAGTCTGAATCAAACCATAGTACTTTTTTTATTGTTCTAGATTGGTCAAGATCACTGTTTGTCCAGAGACAGGTGTTAAGGAGGTCATATAAAAGAGAACAATTCTGATGTAAATATTTGAAAATTAAAATATAATTGTAAAAGTATATGGAACAAATACCTTATATCCTCTGATATGTAAGCACACACCTGTCCTTATTACTGAAGTATATTACAATTTTAGTGTACTATGAAAATTGAAATCTTCCCCAACAACTATCAGTCTCAAGGACCATTTTGTCCCATAATCTTTCAAGAATCTCAAAACTGATAGATAAAAAGCAGCATGAAGCCTTACCTCCATAGCCTGAGTGTTCCTGTGAGCAGTTAACAAAGATGATAACCTGTACTATTCAAGTGTAGAATAGCAGCTGTGGTTAGATCACAAAATATCTCCAGATATCTCAGCACCTTGGCACTCACCCATCCCCAGTCTACCTAGATTTCCCAAGCAGCAGTTGACTGTACTCCTACTTCTCTCCAGAAAAATCCAAGTTCTTGCTTGTTATTAAGGAAGCTTCCCCGTCAGACCATCCAGGACGCACTCTGGCAGTCACATTTGCACCACCTGAACTAGGATTGAGACCCCTTCAGAGCTCAAGCACCATGCTCACATAAACGTTTCCTTACAGGCTCAATCCTAAATTTCCCATAGCAGTGTCTCAGATGTCTGGATCCTTAAAATAGTTTAATCTTGGTGCAATAACAAAATAGCAGTTCAAGCTGGGTACCTCTGAGGACGGACTCTTAAGAAAGGAATCCCTGGGGTTTTATACTCTCACAGTCTAAGCAGGTAAAGGTCTGGAGTCATTGGTTCTTGCTGTCTCTGAGTGTCTAATCACCTGTCCAGTGCCATAGGTCCGCATGCCCTTTGTTATACGAAGATACTGGGCCGGTTTTTGGCCTCTTGACTCGGGCTCCCACCATTTCCTTCACCCAGAGCTCAAACTGCAGCTGCACTCTGAGCTACATCCACTAAACATATACCTCAACCTTGTGACCAGTGTTTCTCAACACTGTCCTACAGCATAAGTTGGATATGAAGTTGACTTTGACTAAGCTACATCCTGAAAAAATGTAAATGCTTTGGGTTACAAACAATCCTTTTAATGTGGCTTTAAAATGCCTAATGAAATGCCATCCAAGGCTATGCTCTTTAATATTTAGTAAAAGTATTAAACACTACATTTATGTGTCAGAAGACTCCACCGGAGTGTATTAAAGCAGAAGATGAATTCAGAAAGTTTGCTGCTTACATGACACACTGAAGTTGCTAGAGTTTCAGTTATTATTCAGTTAAAAGATGTTTATAATAGTCGCTGAGAAAAATTTGTTTATTTTGTTAGACTGTCAATTGTAAGAAATAAACTACAAGTCAGATACATCAGATATTAAGTGATTAGTGCATATGGACTATTCACTTAATAGATTTTTAATTGTTGCATTGTTATAGTGTTATTATTTTTTACTAAAATGAATTTATGTTTTAATAATTGCAAATACAGCATGGATATCTGTGCACCACAATTTTAACTAAAAATAAAATAAATGTGATTATCATTTTATTTGATTACATACTGATACCACACCACTGAAATGTGGCTAGGTACAGTTAAAAATACATTCTCAATTTTAAAACATTGTTTAAAAAAACCCCAATGTTATTACTCTCCTCCATTTGTAATACAGGAGCATTTGCTAAACAGCACTATCATTCTCAGTAGAATTTTATGTTCAAAACAAAGAATAAAGAAAATTATGGGGGGAAAAAGTGGCAAATTGGAAATAGAACCAGAAGCTCTGTTTCATAGGCTGTTGATGATCACTTTTCTATTTTATGTGTCAGGTTTAAATTTCCCTGTGGCAGCAATTTAAATCTTTTCTTCTTTCCTGAGGCTGCTTAAAAATTTAATTTAGCTCAGGCATGGCGTCTACATTTTATAATAGGAATATAGAAAACTCTTGTAATTTGGGGGATGACCCTTTTAACAGATTAGAGAAATTTAAACATAATTAATCAGCTTTATTCATAGGGTTACATGGGCTTTCCACAATTTACTCATGTAAATTTCTTTGCTTGAGTTACAGTAGACTACATTAGAGAAGGGTATTTGAAGGCAGATATTCACAAGTCACACATTCATGTAGTGCATACACTGTGAAGGAGTCATTTGCATGCACATCCACACACATGCAGATACACATCCATAAATCCAATAAATCTACATCTCTTCAGAAGTTTCATCAGTCATTCTCAACTCACATTAACTCCTTCACATTCAGGGTCCTGTATTATTTTTTCTGTATTTTTGGCTAAGGGTTTAGTTGAGGGTCAGAAATTACCACATGGTGCAGTCTTTTTCTCCTTCTCTCCAGAGTTAGAACACAACAGTCCTCATTATGAAAGGGTTCTAAAGTCAGACATATGAATCACAGTTGCTTGTTAAGGTTGCTGAGGGTTAGAGGCAGATCCTAATTTTTAAAATAATACAATCACTGCCAAAATCTTAAGCTCTTTTCCTTGTAGATTATAGCTGAAAAAAAAATTAAATGGCTTTAACTGGTTTTGTAAATTATAGAGTTCAACACATCAGTCACAAAGACTGCATTTCTCAGAACTTTTATCCTATCAGCAGATGAGATGAATTTTCAAAAGGGTAAGAGATGCCTCTTCTTCTACTTCTGGAATTTCCACAAATCTCTTGATGATTTTTGAATGGTCTTGGTAGTTTGGAGGGGTCCCAGATGTCTGGAAACTGACAAACACTGTCCCTATATTCAAAAAGGGCAAAAAGGATGACCCTGAAAACTACAGGCCCGACAGTCTCGCAGTGCCTGCTAAGGTTATAGAGAAGGATATTCTGGGAAGTACTGAAAAACACCTGGAGGATAATGCAACCAGCACCACTCCACAAGGGGAAAGTCCTGCTTGTCAACGCTGATTTTTTTTTATGACGGAGTAACCCACCTAGCTGATCAAGGGAAGACAGTCGATGTTATCTTTTCGGATTTCAGTAAAGCTTTTGATACCATCTCTCATAGGATCCTACTGGACAAAATGTTCACCATACAACTGGATAAACACATCATGCAGTGGGTGAGCAATTGGCTCATGGGTCATGCACAAAGGACTGTAGAGAATAGAGTTACATCAAACTGGCAACTAGAGAGTGGCTCCCACAATAGAGTGGTTCTGCAGGGCTCCATCTAAGGCCCTGTGATGTTCAACATCATAAATTACTTGGATGGTGGACTTGAAGGGATACTAAGGAAATTTGCAGAGAATACTAGATTGAGAGGAGCTGTTGATTCCCTAGAAGACAGAAAAGCCCTGCAGAGAGGTCTCGACAAGTTAGAGAAATTGGGAATCACCAATTGTACGAAGTTTAACAAAGATGAGTACCAGATTCTGCACCTGGGATGGGGCAACCCTGGGTGTACATACAGACTGGGTAATGAGATACTGGAAAGCAGTGCCATGGAAAGGGACTTGGGGTTCCTGGTCAAGTTGAATATGAGTCAGCAGTGCCCTGGCAGCCAGGAGGACCAACCGTGTCCTGGGGTGCATCAGGTGAAGCATCACCAACCAGTTGAGGGAGGGGATTTTCCTGGTCTGCTCTGCACTGGTGCAGCCTCACCTTGAATATTGTGGCAGTTTTGGTCACCACAATTTAAGAAAGATATTAAGCTGTTAGAGGTATCCCAAGAAGGGCCACAAGGATGGTGAAGGGCCTTGAGGGGAAGCCATATGAGGAGCAACTGAGGTGACTTGGTGTGTTCAGCCTGAAGGAGACTGAGGACAGACTCAGATATCTCAGTCTACAGTTTCCTTGAGAGCAGGCACTAATCTCTTGTCTCCAATGACGAGCAACAGGACTCGAGGAAAAGGCATGAAGATGAATCAGGGGAGGTTTAGGCTGGTAACTAGAAAAAGGTTCTTCACCCAGAGGGAACATGTTCCCCAAGGATGGGGTCACAGCACCAAACCTAACAGTGTTCAAGGAGCGTTTGGGCAACACTCTCAAGCGCATGAGTGTGATTCTTGGGGCTGCCTGGTGCAGGACCAGAAGCTGGACTTCAATGGTCCTTAGTGGGTCCCTTCCTACTCAGAATATTCTGTGATATAACACACACAGCTGGATTATGCCTAATCCTTTCATTCAGGGGTTATGAGACTCCAAAATATTCAGGTAAAATTAGTCTCATCCTGGATAGAAAATATTTGGAGAACATACTTTTTGCAATTTCTATGATATGCGTTTTTTTTATTTGCAGTATTGCACAATGACTTCAACAATTTGAGACAAGAGAAAAAATTGTCCATAATATTTATAAGCAGAGTTCATCTCACTACTCTTTTACAATTTTCTTCTTAGTATTTTTGTTCGACCAAGTTTTCCAAAACCAACCAGCTACTGTTAGTCTTTTAATTACAGATTTAAGAGTTCGAGATATTGGAGAGTTCATAGATTTAAGAGCCTTGTAATACAGTTGTGTGGACTGGAACCTTCAGCATATTAAAAATCAAGACCAGTGCCTGAACACTTCCGACCCTGACCAAGAAGGGATTCATAACTGTATTTAATGGTAAGTATTATCACAATGCCTAAATTTCAATACATGCCATGAAGATATATACATAAAGGCCAAAAAATAGCTCTTGGAAACCTTAAAAAAATCAAAGCCAGATTGCAATTTACAAATGCTCATTCATAAAGTGATTAAGTAAAAACATTTTAGTAGAATAATAATAGATAAATGTCTTACTATTTTAGAGATTGGGAAAAGGTTCTTTTTGACATTAAAATTAATCCCTGATGCTTTAGCAACATGAAATAACCTTTCAAAGTGAAAACAAATACATCTATACATGCCTGTTAAATTGTATTGATGCATATGAGGATAAAACCTGAAGTGGTTTTGAGCCCAGATTTATACTACCTGATGCCAAAAGAAATCTTTTCAGTGATGGCATGGGGTGTTTCATCACAATATCTGTGAAAACTTAATTAAAGAATGAAAAACTAACTGCAAAAAGGGGAAAACACACTGCAAGAAGTTCTTGAAACTGAAGAACAGACTGAGATACTGAAAATATTTCAAGTGAAGAAGTTTCTTCCTGTAAGAGAAAGTAATATATTCTACACCATAACCTCACTGCAGCCACACTAACAACTTGATGGTACATTGCACTGATATCCAGAAGATGTGCAAGTCTAACAGCATTTAATTCAACCATGCCAGCTCCTGCCTGTGAAAGAACAGACTTTGTGAAGCACATTGCCAAATCAGTCTCTGTATTGTTCACACTTTGCAGGGTCTGAGAATCTTGCAAGATCTTTTGCCAACAGCTCTCCATGAACATTGAGTTTCCTTGAAAGCTCTTTTGGCACCTTAGTCACATCTTCCTCTTCCTCTTCTTCAGTCTCATCTCCGTTAGCTGTACTGGCCACTGATTTTTCTGTTATAAACTGTAGAGCAGCTTTGGGATTATCGTGGTGTAATCCACTCAAAAAGTGAACAGATTGAAGACAGAATCCCACACATATGTTGCATAGCAGTCTGACTCAGCACAGAAGGAGTTATCTGATACAACACGAAATGACAATTTTCTTACATTGTCTAGATAGCTAAGTCAGGATAAAATCAAGTCATTGGTTCATAGCCCTCCAAATTGCCTGTGCAATGCATTCCTGCCTACAGCTTTGAGAGCCAAAATTGGTGCAATTTATAGCAATTTCATGAAAGAAGCCTCAAAGCCTTTTGCCAAAACTGGACTTTTCTCAAGTTGTTTTCAATGGACTAGACATCTTCAGATTCTATAACTTCTCTAAGTAATTTTAAAAGTACCCAGAAATTTTAATCCAAAAATTTATAAGCACACTAGCATAGTGTTGTTTTTTTTAAAAAAACGATCTAAACATAATCATACTGTAAATCAGATTGCCAGGTGCAGACATGAAATGTATTCTTTCTCCATTTGGCTTTCCCTTTACTCCAGAGATTCACATTTTCCTGTCTTTTTCCTTTCTATAAGACCGTAGGGAGACTGACCAACTTCCTTGACAGGAAAGTCAAAATTTACAGAATCAAACTAGATGCATTTGCATTGTGGTTGTTAATCCACTAATTTCTCCAGATCACTATCAATGTAATATAAACAGTATTGGAGAATTAAACAGCTTTATATTTGGTTTTATTCACAAAAATAAGTTCAGACTAAGCTTTAAAAATTGAATAAAATCCATTCATAATTGTGTACTAGTTTTTGTCCATTGAAAATTTTCTACAATATCCTAATTGTATGATGTACATTCAAACCAAGATTAAAAAATGTATATTGCTTAACTACAAAATGAATTTCTAAACTCTGTGTTGAAATTCATTGTGCAATTCGTTTTGAAAAGGAAAGGGAAAACAAGAAAAAAAATGCAGAACATAAGATAAAATTTTGCTAGAACATAGATATAAAATCTTCAGACTCCATAGAATTCATGCTATGTAGACATCTGGGTGACCTTATCCAGCAAATCTGAAGATAAAATGAAAAACAACTGATGACTGCCACTGCTGTGCTTTCAGTTGTACAAGTTCTCATCAGACCTTCAAGTGAGAAGGTTTTGATAGAGGACCAATCATGAAACACTCATGAGAACAAAGCTATTGACATGCTATATTTTCTTAGGCAAGCTCTAACCTTTAGTACGAGGATAATGAAAAGTAAGTTACATGTAAAAATAAATGTAACATATTTTTCACTAAAGGGAGATTTTTCTACCTCAGTTTTACAAAAGTCCAACTGAAGTCTGAGCATTATTTATGACTGAAAAAATTAATATTTGACTCACTTCTGATGAACAGGTTGTAGTGAAAAAGCAACTTCATACTGGTAGTGAAACTGTGTGAATGTAAACTTGTCAGTTAAACCTCTGCTCTTCTATGCACCATCATCAATGGTGTTTATATATTCTAATATTTTTGTTTAAGATAAATTCTGAGTCAATTTGGACCTAGAAATGTCATAGTAAGTATTAGTGTCTTGTATTTAACATTTCATATTACCACTTAATAGTTGTCTGATCATTGTTGATGATTGGAACACGGTCATTCTTTATTCTTGACAATATTAAAATGCATAAGAGAGTACTGAACTTCACCTTATTAAAGAGTTTAGGGAAAAAACTGGAGAGAATAAGGGACAATTTAAAGAATAACAAGTCATATTAATATCTGGTTTTCATGTTATCTACTATGAGGAACCTTTTCTCTCCCTGTTGGTTCAGATCTGCTGTTCTGTGTAAGCACAGTGAGATGCTCAATCAACATAAGGGATGTGCTTCCAGTAGAAATGGATAGGTAACTAGCAAGTTATTCCACGGGAATCACTTAAAGAGCTAGAGAGAAATTGTACTTTATTATTATTGACTCAGGAAGAATATGAAATTTTATTGGAGAAATGTACATGCTTCGTACTGTGAATGCTAAAGCATGCAAAATTACCATTTAGTGGTTTTGTTAATATACGATAACACATCTACATTTGGCATTTAAATGTTACATGCATTTTCCTAAAAAGTGAACAAGGACAACAAATTACTCTCTGAGGAACTTTCTTTTAAAGTTTGAACATATATTAATAGAATATTATTATTCTATTAATATATGAAAAGAAAGTATCCTTCCACCATGGAAGTATACCTTTCAGCTCATATTGAGTTCATGATGTTGGAAATCAACAACCATATAGAAAAAAAGCCAACTAAAAATAAAATAAAATAACATTTAAAAGCAATGAAGGCATAACTTTGGCCTATTTGACCTGTTGAAACTGCAGGGACATGACAAAACAAAACACTTAGCAATGATACTGAAACAGAATAGAACACTTTTGAACTTCTTTTGTTTTGTCAGGAAAAGTAAGATATCAGGATGACATCCTGTCTTTTTCAGATTTCTATGAAACCCTACACAAGCATGCTAATAATAAGACAAAGTAGAGATGATGTCAGACACAGAAATATTCCATTAGGTGACACCATCCCTTCTGCAGCCAATAACTTTCTTTCACAGCAAGAAAACCTTCAAAAAACTGTTTTTTGAATACTCAGGCTGTGGGGCTTCCATCACTTCTCTCTGGAGACTATTGCACATTTGTAATACATATTGCTATTAGATACATTTTCCTGGTAATAGGACTAAATTTTCCTTTGCTCAATTTCATCCCTGAAAAATGCATCCCTTGGTTGCAGTATGAAACACTTGCTGGTTCAAAGCTAATCATGTGTCTTTTTGCTTCCACATAGCAGCATAACTTACAGTCCTTCAGTTTTATTCACTTTATTTTTAAAGACTTTATGTGTTATAAAAGTCACCATCTTAGTACATAAAACACCAATTTTTTCCATTCTTATTTTTTTTACATGTGTGAATTCCACTTCCCCATTCTCCAGGCCCTGAAATTTAGAAAACTGCACATTTATGCAGTGTTAGTGTCTTGGGTTCTGTCTGCCTGGATTTTCAAAAGCAGTTCACCACTTACAGAAGAGTTGAGAAAACTTTAGCTCTCTGAGAATGAGTAGTTTGACTTCTTTAAACACATAATTTCATGGCCTACTTTCTTATACCAAATGGACTCAGACATATCTAGTACATACAGGTGCATTCAAGAGGAGCTTCTTAATTTAAATTTTAAATATTTAAATACTACATTTACCCTGTGTAAATTCATTTCCTTGATAAAAACCCAAGGAACAAAAGGAGAAAAAAGAGATATTACTTGATTTGTATTTAACAAAATTTTATATCTCAGTTTTTTGTTTTACTACATGCTTATCCCTGTTGTGCCACACATACCACAATCCTGTTCCTGAGAATATCAGTAGTGTTACACTACATCAGCCCTGTGGCCTTCATGCAAGCAGGTACCAGAAAGACAGTTTTTCCTGGTTTGAAGGAGTTTCTGAACAGTGTACACACAGCAGGTGTTTCATTGGGTATTTGTTACAGTACATGCCTGTGGTTGTCTAAATCATATACATTCTCCAAACACTGAATGATATAGATGCTCCTTGTCTAGTAGTTTAGTATTATTCAGGGTGTAGTATATTTGGACTCTCAAATATTTAGAAACTTCGGAAGACTGGTAAAAGGTGAATTTCATAAAAAAATATAGGAACCTATTTTGGCTCAGTAGAAAGTGAAATCCAGTGTTTACTGCTAAGAAATTCAGAGTGCAAAGTTTAATGTCACATGGAGAGCAAATCCCAGAAGTTATTTAAAAGATATATATATCAGCAAGGCACATGGATTCAGATATCAGACCAACATTTGACTGAGAGAACAGTTTCCTGCTTTGGCTCAAGTTTTCTTTAAAATCAGGGTCAAGTGAACTTGTTTTACTAAAACAAGAACTGACCTGAACCTTCACCAGACATGAAATACTTTGTAAATATTTCAGAGCAGCATGAAAAATGTAAAATTCTGCAGAAATGCTTAAGCATGTATTGCTTGATTATGCCATCCTTACTCACATCAAATAGTCTCTTACTCTTTGAGTAGTCCCACAAAACATATGTATTTACCCAGGGAATAAGATAGTTCCACAATATAATGGTACAGAACAGCACTATTTTTGCCCACTCCTTTCTTTAGTGGTTGGTGAGGAAGATGACTCACATACCAGACCTGACAGTAATGCACAATAAAATGCCTAGAGAGAGGTAGATACCACTATGTTTAAAGCAATTTCTGAACTAGACCCTTTTCTAATCTCTACTCTAAGTACAGTACTTAGTAACAATCTGAATACATTTTTTCTATGTTAAAATCTTTTTTTGACACTACATCTGTCACACAGCCAACATGCCTGACCCAGATGTACCGAGTAAGCCCTGCAGATTATTTGTCAAACAAATTCTGGAACCTAATATTTGGGTTTTTTATTTAATTGGTATGCAAATGAAGAAACAAGACAGCATTTGTGCTCGATACAGTTGTCACTTCTAATTCTGGTAACATTCATTATCATACTTACAGATTTTTTTTCTTACACCCAACATCTGCCAATTCTACCTAAACCGCAGGAAGTTGACAAACCTGTGCAAACTTCCTCTCAGTCTCTCTCTCGCTTTTTGTTATCTGTTCCATGCACACTAATTTTGTGCATCTGAGGCCTTTGCTCGCCAGAATTATGCCTGCTTCCTAACACCTCTGCCTCCAGAGCTTTGGATTTGAAATTGAATAGACACAGAGCCAATTTATCATAGGATGACATGTGTCATGTTCATGGTATAACCAGAGGGACCTACTGTATGCGCTGTATTTATCCTTTTGTTGTCAACACGGACAAAGACAATACCAGCAATAGACAGGTATTAAATTTTTAAGATACAATACATATCCTTAACTGTTGTTCTGTTAGAGTTGGGGCTTTTAAATGTAGTACTAGCTCATTTTGTTCAACAGCAGATTTCCTTTGTCAGATAATCATCTGTCATTCAGACATGCAGCATATTAAAATATGTGAGTGCCAAATACCAATGTATTAGCAGCAAGTCTTCAAAAAAGAATTACATGCATAAAACCCATTACATGCATACTCTTTCAGCAAGTAAGAAATCCTAATCAGATTTAACGACAGCTAACACGTATTTATATATACTAATGTTGTTTGTAGCTATATTTATACCTAACTATGCATAATGTGTTTGAAGAATAGACATATAAATATGTATATATAGATATGTCTATAAATATGTGTGCCTGTGGGTATGCTTTTGTGTGTTTGCATATACATATGCATAACATATAGTTTGTTACAGATAAAGAAGTAGATAAAGTTAGTAGACTAACTAGCAGTGAGCAAAATAAAAAAAAAAAATCTTAAAATATTGAGAGACAATTTCTACCAGAAAAGTATGTCCAGAGATTTCATTCCAGAGAGTAAAAATGCAAAAGTTCATGTAATGTACTGGTCATCTCCCGACTCTGAAATGCCCCAGGGACAGAAAAATCCTTGAAACCTTTCAGCTGATTTCCAGATATATTCTCTGACAACTCATCCACATACAGGTTTGTTTGGTTTTTTTCCCGAGGAAAGTCACAAAGCAGGAATTAGTCTAGTCTTTCATTGAAATTATAATCTTGCAACATGTTTTTATTTTAAATAGTATTCCAACAAAATCTTCTTAGTTAAATCTACTGATTGATTTACACAATAACACCGAGATGGGCTTTTTGAAGTAGTAACAGATGAGAGCTACTCAGGGGACAGATGTTCAGGGCTTTATTTCAGGAACAGGTAGGAGTCAAGTAGAGACCAAGACTCAAAACCTGAATGAAGGGGGATAAGACCCATTTCTACAAATGTTTCTCAATCAGGACATCAGAATATTTTTTTATATATATTTATTCAAACATATTTCATATCATAGAATGTATATGACCTACTTATTCTGAATTCATACATGATCAGAAGTCACCAGGGTGATATCCTATTATTTCTCCTCCATACTGGATGAATGAATCTGTTTAAACAGGGGATTGGCACATAGTATGTGGTGAGTAATGGCCAGACAAATTATATTTCACAGCATAGAATTTTAGCTATACAACTATTCCAAAATTGAAAAGAAATGAAAAATAAAGGTTTGGAGCATTTTCATAGAGTGCAAATGAGAGAAAAAATCCTGCATTTTAATTTGCATCTATGATGTGTTTTGTACCATTACAGTCCTAATACAAATGGAAATGAAGTGAAAAAGGAGAGAATCTTGCTCTATGCACATACAGTATTAAGAAATAATCTACTACTACTCTTTTCCAATTCAGCAGACTGAGGGTTTCCCATTTTTTTGTTTGCCAGTAAGAGAAGCACCAGATTTTACTGCTGAACATGAGGGATAGAAAAGAGTTAGTTGAAATCTTCAAACATTCAAGGTATATTCAGATTGTCATATAGATGAAGGATGAAGGGCTTTGATCTTATTTGATATAATCCAGTTCCTCTACTCCCGGTTATGTAAAACCATACTAGAAAAAAAGATGAGGGTGGGAGTGGGGTGGAGGGGTTGAAATAAAGTTTGAAACAAATAAGGGTCAAAACCGGGAAAATATTAACATGAAATAAACCAGATAATCTCCATTCTTCATAATAGGCTCTCTTCTTCAGGAATAGGAAGAAATAGAAAGTTTGTCAGTGCATTATTGTGGTAAGTTAGCATAAAAGATAACCATAACTAGGCATATTATGCATTTTGTTTTATTTTTAAACAATTGGAGAGAGAAAAAGCTTGGATTTAGCAAAGAATTTGTAACTGGAAATTTTCTGACAGTACTGCCTCTGCCCATCTGTGCAAAGATTTTTAGTAACGCAAACATAGCAGTCATGAAGAGCATAACACAAAATACCATATATTTGGCTCATTTCAAGATCCCAGCAAGGGAGCGTGGCTCAAAAAGCATAAAATGACTGTGCAAGTTTTCCAGCATAAATATTCCAGTGGATAGCTGTTAATTGTCAAAATAGTCATAGGTCAATACTCATGATCAGATAATTAAAAGTGTCAGGGAAAGTTCCATTTTTATTATAGGGTAGGAACAAGGGCTAACAGTGAATGAGGTTGGGGGAGATTTTCCTATTCTTCTTAAACTTTTCCCAGTTCCACGACTGTACTTCTCTGTAGATGAGAAATAGCTTAAACTACTTGATGCTTTTTATATTTTATGCACAAGAAGACATTGATTTTATAGGACTAATTGCTGGAGCAATGGGAATGAGACAGAAAAGGCCAACATTGTCAGGCAAAAGTAGGCCAAAATGTCTACAAAGTGGAATATCTTTATCTGACTTGTAAAAGCAATATAATTTGATTCGATTTTACAATGAAAAATCACTTCTCACAAAAACTGTTTTCTTGAAATTTTTCTCAGAAATTAGAAATTCTACTATTACCTGCTATCTCAGATAATTTACGTGCTCTCTACAGATTTAAAAATTTCATGCTTGTTAAAAGAAAAAAAGAAGTGTGTGACAAAAAGGAGGAAAAAATGTGGTAGAGTCATTAGCTGGTTCAGAACTTAGTCTGAACTATGGGATGAAGAATCCAGCTTACCCACATATATAATTCACATTGCTCCTGAATCACAATCACAAAGTTAGATGGCAGTTCTCTCTATATAGATAAATAGGAAAGCTGTATGGTCAGAAATTCCATCTGATGAGAAAATACTGCTTACAGGCAGTTTAGGGGTTTTGTTTGTCTTTCTCAGACTATTTTTTATAATAGACAAGTCAGGGTAAAATTATTTTATCTGGATACAGAAACAAATAAGGAGATAAATCAGCCTGATTTAAGCAACAGACCTCAATATTAACACTAGAAAGAATGCTCAACCCCACACTTCCAGCTCTGCACAGTAGGTATTTAATTAAGTGCAGTGCTGAGAACAGTTCATAGTAACCTTGCTTGGAATTTTCTTTTTATATATATATATATATATATATATATATATATCTGTCTTCAGGGTCTGCTGATGTCTTCAGATCCAGCATGTATCTGTGACACCAGCCTTCCTCAGTGAAGGGATTGGACCTCACAGAGAAAGGGAGCTCACAGGTTTGCAGGGGACACATGAGGTTTCCTGTGTTTGTAGATCATCCCTACTTAGTAGTGATGTTTATAACCAATCACCCAATGATCATCACAGGATATTGAAGGAGACTAAAGGTCTCTGAGGCTGGAGCAGCGTAGAGACAATGTCAGTCAATACAATTGCCTGCAGCAAGATGATCATATCCAAGATGCTCTAAAAGCTTTGACTTGTCTTGTCCACAGAGATAGTTTCATTCCAGAAATAGGGTGCAAAAATGAGTTTTGAGTACAGTCTGGTGAAGAATGAAAAGCCACTCCACTGCAAACCTTCTGGTCATGCTATGAGTATCAGGACATGATTTGCACTTTTCTGCCACAGGTCCTTGCCACGTGTAGAGCCCTGATGCTGTTTCTTGCACTAAAATTTATATTTTCAGGGCTATCTGTACAATGAAAGGAAGTTAAAAAAAAAAAAAGAAAAGGCTAACTCCACTTGGTTTAAAACAGAAAAAGAAAAGGAAAAGACAACAAAATAGTTGAAAACTGTAATTCTCTTCCTGAAAGGCTAAATGTTAGCTTTGTTACCAGTGATCTTGTCAGTGACCCTTCAAGCCCTCTTGTATTTATCATGAGAAAAGTATATTGATTTCTGAGAGGGCCTTAAAGTGCAAATTTTGTTAGATAGTATGTCCAGGTAGATTTCAGTCTTAGAGGAAATATAGATGGAACCCATGATGAAGATGGCTAATATGTAAATAGTCATTTGTCAATGTTTGAATATTTGAAATATAAAATTATATCTGGTAGTACCTATCAGTTACACCTATTTTGTATTGCAATGATGTTTTCACATTATTTCTCTGGCTGAGAAAGAGTTTTATGAATTATTTATCCATTTGTATAGTTGGTCATTGTTGATAAACTGAGAAATCATGGGATTCCTCTAATATCACTTTTCATCTAGAATAAATCTGATGCTTTTTAACAGCTACCTAATTACTGAAAGAGAACAAAAAGTATGCATTAAAAAACATTAAAGAATAAGGGATAAAAAAGGATTTTGAAGAATTTCAGAAGAAGTTAAGTAAGAAAATCACCAGCTCTTGAGATTAAATATTATCAATTTCAAGGAAAGCTTGGGATGTCTTGTAATGAAGAGAAGAAGATGTAGTTAGAAACAATCATTGTTTCTAATCACCATGTACAATTGAAACTATTAAGTATCTTTCCTTTCTATGCGTTATACTTAGTGTGATGCTGTTATTCATACAAAGACTGGACTTATCATCTTTCTCTCAAGTCACTGATTCAACCTATTTTCCTGCTTGCTTTGTTTCATATAAATCATAGAGCAGATGGAATGGGGTGGAGGGTAACAGGTGTTGACCAGGCTTGTTGGTTTAAGCAGGATTGTTTGTGCTCAACAGGGTGCTGAGAAATTGCCCAGCACATTGTAGTGTGAGAAAAGTTAACAAAGGAGCATACATGCTGCACACCAGGTAATGAGCAAAACACTACGTTTTTTATTTTGATGTATGTCTTTGTCACTTGACAATGTCACTTCTCCAGCCACTGACAAAGTTACTTTGTTTTTCTTTATAGTGACAGTCTCATACCACTTCCCTCTCTGAGTCTACATATTAAAAAAAAAAAGGGCAGAGAAACTTGATGTTCTTTATTTGGGATAGAATGAGTGACAGTATACAAACTGTGGATTGGATCCCTGCTGTGTCAGATAAACCCCAGTCAGCATAGTAGAGACGGTCAAGTTACCATTGACTTGTCAAATGTTAACTTTATTTTTTAAGACAAGTTTAGCCTTATTTCATCTGGAAGTGCACTAAAAAAATGCAGGATTATTCTACGTGCTGCCACAGATAAGAATGGGAGTTCTTATATCTGTATCTGAATCAGATACTTTTCAAATCTGAATATACACAGTCACGTAAACTTAAGTCCAATCTTGTCCATGGACTAATATTAGGCAGTTATTAGGAAGACACCGAGAAATTTCAGACTAAGCTCTGAACTAGCTAATGACTCTAGAAAGGATTTCTGCCTTGAAAATTTGCATTACATGTGCAATGGTACCTGAGATTAGTCTAGGTTTCTGAATACAGTTAATAAGGGAACAGGTATAAAGAAGACATTCTCTCTATCCTCAGGTATTTACATCTACTAGATGTAGCCTTTCTGATAAGATAATATTTCGTCCTATCTTTGCTGTCTGTTCTTCTCTTCCTAGAAGCTTTAGAGTTAAGGCCAGGGCAGTCTTTTGCAGTTCTTGAAAATAATCTTCTGCTTTGCTTTCACTCTCAGGTTTATTTCAAAGGCTGGTTAGATCTCAGCATTTATTTTTTATCATTTTTGTAGCAATACTGCAATTAGATTCTTTCTGCAGCAGCCAGAAGGGTCAGAAGACCAGGGTCACCTTCCACTCTGCTTGCTGCCCCTGTGTGCCTTCCCTTCTCTCTTTCACTTCCACTCCTGAACTTTGATGATCTTTAACCTTTTAAGTAAACAACTGTCCCAACATTATATTTCTTCTCTGCTGTCCTGGACATTACCAGGTATGTAGATCAAAGGCCTACTGAAGGTCTCACGAATTCTCTGCCTTAATAACACTTAATGATAATTTCATCATTTTATGCTGCAGAACATCCTCTTTATTCTTTCTACCAGCAAGTGTGGTCACATTCATCATTAAAATGTCTAACATGAAGATTATATAGTTTCAGTTTTGCAGAAAAAATAAGTTTTCCTCTGTAATAGTTTGTGTTAGAGAGATCATGTTATCAAACTTTTGTGATAAATATTTATTTATGCAGTTAAAGCAAAAAGAACCAAGTAAGCCCTTAGTGGTTTGAAAATTACTTCATTTCTCTACTTATATACTAAGTGAGTTGAGTAGAACACAATCCCTGAATCCTTGAATTCAAATAATCTATTACCCTGCATTACTTACTATAAATGAAATGCCAACATACATATGCATAGTCAGTGCTGAGCCACTACCACATAACTAGCTTCCCAGTTGTAGTTAGACCAACTCTTAAGAGCTCACAGCTATTAAGAAAGGGAGACAAAATTCAGTACATAGCACTCAGCGGTGTAATGACACTGAAATAAAATACTGTTCTGTCAAACAATACCCAGGTCACCAGTTCCAACTGAAATCAGTTAGCTTTGATGAATATAGTATTCATGCTGTGCTATGTATTTAGTTTCTTTTCTACCTAGATGTGTTCCGCCACATCTGCATATAAACTGTTTCTTTTCCTAAGTTACTTTGGAAAGAGGAGAGGTTCAACTCTTTTGATAGTAATACAAACTAGACATGATAGCATATACTGAATAAGACTGTAGAGCTAATCAAGGGGTAAATAATATGAAAATGTCTCCTTGCAGTATTTTCCTGAATCATTCAAATAACTGAAATTTGTTTCTTCGTGCTCAACTGAGGAAACACAAATCATCAGTACCCTTGTCATCCCTCGTTGCTTACTCTCATTTCGTCAGGGGCTGTTGTACAAACACATCTATGCTTTATGCAAAGGGTGGTGAAAGTTAAGCCTTCCTCCCTCTCATGAGTCATATAGTCATCATCTTGCCCTTGTTAGTCCTTTTTCCATTTGACTCTGAGCTATAATAAACAGTCTCAACAAACTGCTCCAACCAGAGTTGCTTACTTTTGTTTTCATCCTTTACAAGGGCCTCCTTTTTCTTCATTTGATTTGTTTTCACCTAATTATATCGTGGGATGCGGACAGCAGAGGACTGAAGTAGATAGAAGTGGGATGTGTATCAGAACAATTTCTCTGAACTTGCAGCCTAATTTCCACTCAGTTTTGAGAGGCTTTGTCTGTAAAAGCATCAGACCTCTTGCACTTGCAGCGGAGTGCAGGTAAGCTTTTGATCCAGCTACACGTAAGGAGCAATTTTACAGTACGGGATCAAATCAGAGCACCACTGTGTACCGCTATCCTAAGTTTTTCTAGATAAAACAAAAATGGTAATCCAATTAATCGTATTCTACAGAACTAAAAAAAGGATACACAGACCCTAAATAAAAACTCAAACACTAATCTTTTTAAAGAAAGTCAACAAAACCAGAAAACCTAAAAATAATTTCCACCTACCCGTAGATATCGAGAAGTCATGACTGATGAGCAGGAAATGTGCAAATAAAAAGAATGACCAATGCAGGTTTGCCAAAATTAAAAGATGTTCTAATATGGGAACTAGTTATCTGTTACTAGAACTAAGGAGACAGGAAACTAAAAAGAGGAGCCTTCCTGAAATAATGATTATCACATGGGAACTACCACAGCATCTCTTTTCCTTTAACACCGAGTTCTTAAAAACTTACTGTGATGAGTCAGAAAGAGGACTGCAAGTGACCCATGACTGAGTCCTGAAATTCACTTGGACAATCAGAATTGTGTTTCTGGTGTCACATTGTCTGTCATTTCATTTTTCCCACATCACTTCTTTTCTGGTTTTGCTTCATAATTAAAATCCACTTGAGCTGTTATTCTGCAACATTTACAGTGATCCTGAAACTGAAAAGGTAGATAAAAGCCTCCAGCTGGTCCAAATGTGCCATATCTCTTGAAGGCATAATAAAAACAATACACTTCCATTTCCTTTCTGAAGGAATATTGATGGAAGCAAAAATCAACACGTAAAACCAAAGCTCTATCTTCACTTTTTGCTGTTCTTTTCATTTTTACATGCATCTGTGTTTGTCTCAGGGAAATAGTCAGAGATCAACAGCAGTATCAGCCACCTCAGCCTTTCTCAACTACCTTTTACCCATTAAGGAGACCTATTCCCACCTGTAAAAGGCTGTCAAATTGAACGTTTCTTCTCAAACAGAAATCCCTGAAAAAAAGATAAAATCCTATATCTAGAAAAGTAATAAGGTCTTTTACCTTTAAATATTTTATTAATGCTTTATATATTCAGTGACAGAAGTTATTTTTGTGTATCTTTAGTAAAACCTATGAACCATACTTTTTTAAAGACTTTATGTAGGCCAATCTATGAATATACAAAATCTTTAACTACGATTACTGTGGAATGATGCAAAGATTTTTGACTCTGAGGCCAGGTATTCAAAATGAAGTAATACCACCTAACTTTTCTGTCATCTACTAGCACTTTCCTCCCATTCCCATTACCTATGAATACTCTTCTTCTTCTTTCTTATACACTGATCAAAACTAACAAGCCTTCTTCTTAGTGCTTTCTAACTCTTAGCAATTCTTCACCTCACCATCGTTACATCTTCTTTTTTTCTGGAGATCTTAAATCCTGAAGCTATTTCTTGGTGCTCAGAAATACAGAAAAAGAAAGCAAAGTAGCAACAAAACGTAATTAACAAAGGAAAGCAATTTCAGAACAGTTCAGTCGGACTTACTTTGCCTATATTGTAGCACATTTCTGCAGCAGACATGAAAGTCCACTTGGGTTCTGTAAGAAAGAGAAAGTTTTTTGGTCAAAAGTAACCAGAAATAAACTTTGTTTAATTAAAATTCAGGAAGGATTCCAGTCAGCAGTGGTCAGTGCTAATAATTCTGAAATTATCTTACACTGCAAGTTTGCTTCTCATTTCACAAGTTAACAGTTAGAGTATAAAGTTGTTCAGCCCTTTGTAGACCCAGTGTTTTAATGTGTCTACTTTGTGCACATTCTCGCACTAATTTTTGAAGACTATGATTACAATGAAAACTTTTTATTGGAATTTAGCAAAGGAAACATTTGAGATGAGACCAATAAAGGGAGAAAATCTAACGGGAATTTTTGATGCAGTTACGTATAAGAGTAAAGAGAAATTTGTGATGGCAGCTGAATAGCAGCGTTAAACATAAACTGTACTGCTACCAGTGTGATAGTCAAAACTGAAAAGTATGGGTTTGATATATCCTTCGGAAACTTCACTGCTATATCTGCCAATGGAAGGAGTGGACCTAGAGAAAGTTCATTACTGATGATAACTCAAGAGTCAAGGGCAAGAGGACCGGAAATGAAATGCGGAGATACAGCATCTTCAACCACAGGATCCACCATCTCTCTCTACCAGTCTGAAAAACAGAAAACCATAAAGTTCTCTGATGAGCATATTTCATGAGGAAGACACTGATGATATGGAGTAGTGGGCATTTAAAAAACCATTTTACGGAGTGCAGAACACCGTTGCCAGGCTTGGAGTTTTAGTTGACATTAGTTTATGAACATAAGGGAAAGGAGGAAGACATAAGGGAAAGGAGGAAGACAGAAGAGAGAAAATTCCACAGAAAAATCCTCTTATTTCTCCTCTCTGCCATGTCTCGTGTTCAAAACAACATAGCCAGCTCAAAAATTTCAGTCCATTTGTCTTGAGCCAGTCTGTATTCAAGCTCTCAACTAGCTATCTAGAACTTCAAAAGAAAAGAAAAGGACCCCAAACTTGTGCATAGAAATAGGAGTAAAATAGGTAATATATAAACAATACATCAAAGAGCCAGCCCAAATATCAAGAGTACTCTCCTGAAAAAGAGAAAAAAAAATGCATTGACAATAGCACTTCAGCTGCAATTAAAGAAACACAGTAACTTCATGTTAAGAACAGAATCTTCACAAAAGCAACAAGCCCTTTAAGAACTGGATATTTACATAAGGAATATGTTCAATTAAACTTTTCTGATGTTTTACTCCATTGGGATCACCTCTTTGGGAAACTAGAGGAAAAATTGCCAATTATATTTCTTTGGGCATATAGTTAGTTTGAAAAATATTCCTTTTTTCTTTATTGTTTTTTCTCCTAAACATGAAGTTATCACCAGGGTCAAATTCCATCTAAGTCTCCTTTTTATTAAACAGCCATATAAGTTTCCTCAGTCCACTGAGTTTTGGGAGAAGGAAAGTAACCACAATCAGAAAAACCAGAAAACTTTCAAGTTTCCAGAACATGGATTATGGCAGTGAGGTGTTTCATGGCTAGATAAATTCTTCAACTGGTATAAGGTTAAAGTACAAGAACTGTAGACTTGAAAAAAACATTAGGGAACAATAATGGACTTCTTATGAGCTGTTTATATGACCTTGGATAAAAAGTAGAATAACTACTCTGCACTTGTATTTTACTGTGCTAAACAAAACCAATAAAATTCTATAATACATGAAAGAATATAAAACACTTTGTGATTAATGAATGCCACTGCACTAAAGGAGAGAATAGTAATTTTTTTTCTTTACAACTGAAACTCCTAAAATTACTGACAGATCATAGCCTCCTGTATATTTAGCATAAAATTGAAGGATGACTTGGGAAAGAAAACTATATTTTTCCTTCTCTTAGAAGATGAGCTCAATACAAAAATTTGTATTTTCTCCACAGGGGTTGATCAGTACAAATACAAACTTTTGAAGAGCTCTGCATTTCCAGTTCAACCTGTTGCAAGTTTAAGGATACTTGATCACTTGATCTCTTCCAGTGCTTACTGTATACATTGAAGTTACCTTTTTGCTCAAATTCTGCTATTAGAATTAAGTTAAACCTCCTCGTCTTTTTTATTTGTCTGCTTATTTACCTACGAAAACAGAGTGGGAAGATACAATTACAAATCTGTTTCTCATCTTGTTAGTGCTCCCCTGGACACAGGATTGTGTCCAGACAGTTCTGGACTATCTCCAGTGAGGGAAACTCCACAGCCTCTCTGGACAATCTGCTCCAGTGGAGCATGGAGACTTGCACAGTAAAGCAAGTCTTCCTCATATTCCGGTGGATCTTCCTGTGTATCAGTTTCTACCTGTTACCTCTTGTCCTAGAGGTTGGCACCGCTGAAAAGAGCCTGGTTCCAGCTTCTTGGCACCCTCCCTCTAGATATTTACTAGATATTAATGAGGTCCACTCTCAGTTGTCTCTTCTTGAGGCTGAACAGGCTCAACTCCTCCAGTCTTTCCTGGTAAGAGAGATGTTTTGGTCCTCCAATCACCCTTGTTGCCCTCTGCTGGACCTGCTCCATGAGGTCCATGTCTCTCTCGTGCTGTGGAACCTAGAACTGGACACAGTAGTCCAAATGTGGCCTCATAAATACTCAGTAGAGGGACAGGATCACCTCCCTCAGCTGCTGGTAATGCTCTTCCTAATGCAACCAAGGTACTATTAGCCTTCTTTGCCACAAGGACACACAGCTGGTTCATGGACAGCTTGTTGTCAACCAGGACCTCCTGGATCCTTCTCCACAGAGCTGCTTCCCAGTAGGTCAACCCTCAGCCTGTATTGTTGCCTGGGGTTATTCTTCCCAAGGTACAGGACCCTGCATTTGCCTTTGTTGAATTGCAGAAGGTTCTTCTCTGTCATCTCTCCAACTTGTCAACATCCCTTTGAAGGGCCACACACACGACACTCTGGGGTATTGGCCACTCCTCACAGCTTTGTGTCTCAAGCAAACTTGCTGAAGAGGCATCTGCCCCTTCATCCAAGTCACTGATGAACAAGTTAAGCAACACTGGGCCCAGTACAGAACCCTGGGGGACACCAACAGTGACAGGCCTCCACCTTGACTCTGTGCCCCTGATCATGACCCTCTGGGATCTGCCACTCAGCCAGTTCTCAATCCACCACACTGTCCACCCATCCAACCCACACTTCTTGAGTTTGCCTATGAGGATGTTGTGAGACAATGCTGAAAGCCTTGCTTCATTGTGTATCTTCATTGACTTCTTCTTTTTTCCTATCAGTATGTAGTAGCTGACATAACTAAGTAACTATTCATATTGTTTCACACTACACATATATTCCATATTTCAATGTGGGATAACTGCAGAAATTTCAGTGCTGTATTTTTAAATTTATACCACTGCAAATATGATTAATATCTAGTTTTTACTTTCATCAAAATCTTGTGAACCATATGACAATCTCATCTTTAATTCTTGACTAAAGACTGAAGACTCTTGTGTCCTGGGGTTATCTAGTTCTGGATTCTGCAGTAAATGCAGATGAATAAAGATCAATAAAAAAAAATTATGCTTTTCACTACGTTAACTTTGAAATTCCATAATATATTAAGTATATCTGTACCAAGATTCAGATATTGTACCTGCTTGAGTAGCTAGACCCCCAGTAATCTAAAATAAGATTTTTAATTTTAAATTTAAACACAATGTGACTTTGAACACCTGAATAATATACCAAAGTTTTCATGGTGATCATAAGAAATTAGCTTGCCAGAGATATATATTTATGTATGCACATATAAATGTGGTTTGCAGGTTTTATCCTGGATGAGAAAGGGAATTCTTCTAAAAATCTGCTTTATGAAGAAGTGATGAGGAAAGAATTTGAGGAAATGGGGAATCAAAATGGTGATTTTTAAATCACCATTGAATTAGAAAAATAGTTCAACTGAAAGGAGGAGGAAGAAGAAAGATGCAGGCATACCTGCACATCTCTGAACAATCTTTGCTTCTTTTGTACAAAAAGAACAATTATAAGTATGCCTTTCCCATTTAAGCAAGAAAAAAACCAGAATAATAGGCAATGCATTTTTTATTGTTTTATACACCTAAATAGTTTTGACTTCATGCATTAATAGATACAAATGAGTTTGTTCAGGGATATTTAAATGAACTAAAATTAAGGGGTAATAAGGAATGTAAAAAATGAACAAAAATGGCTGTTTGACTTCACACGTCAAAGTGATAGAGCTTAGGGAAGTAACAAAAGTGTGGTTTATGTGTTTGAAGGTCAAGTTGCAGTCATTAAGAAGTCAATTCAAATCTGGTCCTAATATTTACCACTATCCCAAGTAATAAATATCTCAGCTGAAATGTCTGAGCACAAAAACAGTTAGGAATGGTCATATTTAAAGTAATACTAAATATACCTTAAAATTAATGATTACTGAAAAAAACGAGACAGTTTGCAGGCTCTCAGTCTCGTTCTGGATTATAATGTATGGCTTCAAATTCATATATTGATGGCAGTAAAAGCGAAAAGAACTGGGACGCAGTATAGGCAGTACCAGGGAGCTGGGCTAAATAATTCATCAGGTGTTAATCTATACATCTATTTATTCAGCTTCTGAAAAACATTCCGAAGCCTATGCCAAGCTCCATGTTTCTACAGTGCTACCACTATCAATGTATTACAACTAAGGAGGATATACAGTCAATTCAGTGACTGTAGATAATGCAAAATAGAAAATTCCTGTCTACACCTAGGCTGGAGAAAAAACTACTCTGGTAGCTTGACTTGTTTCCTTTTTTTTTTTGAAAACTCCTTGCTTGATATCTAGGCTTTTGTCATTGAGGAAAAAAAAAAAAAGCCAGTTTCACTAAAGACTGACAAGATAGACAGGTCTTCAGATAGGTTTCCTCATTAGAAAACAATGAGTTTCCAGTTATTCTGGCAGTAACTTTCATAGATAATTATCTGGAAAAGACTGCTGGTGTTAGGAAAAATGAAATAAAAGAACCTATGATCCAAGGGTATGAGGTCAGGTTTGTGCTTGCTTGGATTAAATGGCTGATCTGGCATGACTAAAGTTTCCTGCATGAAAAAGTGCACTTTGTTTGACAAATACATGCACACATAAAGCACTTATCTGTACTCGTTAATGTATACCTCAAAGTTGCCTTTAAAGTACAAGGAAACTTTCTTCTCACTGACATTTTAGGATTGAATTGCATTTTGAACAAAATAAAAGGCTGATAACTTGCAAATAATTTTAATGAAAATGGGTTTGGCCCTCAATAACATCTTTGATTTGAAACAGTTTATATTTACATCTATTTTAATTTCAGAAACCACTGCGTTTATGTGTGGAACTTGACTCAGCTTACTGAGTCCTAAATTCAGCTCCTCATTGATCCTCAGTTCTATACATGAAAATAATAGTGGACAATTCAAAAGAGCATCTAATTATTTGTGGGTAGATACTATTTCACAAACACATCTGCATATCTAACAAGTATGTATTTTATTACAATATAGTATCACAGCAACCCCCAAATCAAAAATTCAGCTGGTTTTCCTGCAGTTTTATGCACTTTTCCAGGTTTTATCCTATAGACAGTAAGGAAATGAGGACAAAGAATAGAAACCATATTACTGTTCATCACTTTTTGTTGCTCTCATAGCTCACATACCAAAGCTAATTCTATGAAATGCCAAAGTCACCTCATCTTGGTTTTGTAGACAAAAGCGTTATTAATTTAGCAAAATCTGCTAAAACATACAGGATCAGAGAAGCCAATGAGAAAAACTAAGTAAGCATCATGATAAAGAATATTTTTCTATCCATTTAATTTGATATGAAACAACACAAATGTTATTATACCACTATGTAAATTGTTGTCTTTGTTGCAATAAGATAATTTAAATCTCAAAATACATAAATGGCTTTTGTAACAGTGGGATCCAATTTTCTAACTTTTCCATAAGTATATTAACTGATGTTATCAATATTCTTTACAACTAAAGTTTAACTCCTTAGGATTAGGAATCACCAAAATTAGGTATTAAATAATCAGCAGACAGTAAGTGAACTGTAAGAATTGTGTATCTGTAATAGTATACAAAAGCCAATGAGAGGCAACAGATAATATTTATATATAATCTACTAATTATTTAACTTTTTGAATTATCATTATATATTTATAATCTTAATTCACACACAGTTGCCCTCAATATTAAATGATAGTATTATATTATCATGATTATTATTATTATTATTAAATATGTCACAACAAAGCAGTCACACTGTCTATTTATAATGGATCGCTAGCGCCCCCTTCTGATACAAAGTAAGAGGAAATATCGAAGTTTTCACAGTATACTTCATGGTGTACTCTAATACCTAGAGATTTCTCTCAGTCATATACTATTTTTAATGCAGGTAACCTGTTAAGACAGTAGATATAAACTGACCAGCTTTACATTCACAGTCGTAAGCACTTTCACTTCGTTAAACAATATTGTAAAAGGGAGAAAAAAGATAAATAAGAACACTTTAGTCATATGTTATTAAAAATATATGATTAACATTTTATTTTTGAGTCTATTGTCTTGCAGTATAACTTTTGGAATTAGCCTCAATTTATACTGGGTTGGGGTTTTTAAATAATAAAAATGTATTATTTTTATGCATGTACATGGGAAAAGATAAACTGGAGCTACAACACAGAATTAATCATGTTAAATGTCATATTGCCAGGATTTCTACAGAACAGGTGCCGACAAGAATAAAGACATGCTCATTCATTATAGCTCTTTCTCTTTGACTTAATATAAAGGGCAAAAGGCAGCATGACAGATTTAAAAGATATTGTCTGCAGCACTGATTGCTCTACATTGATACTTTTTTTGTAGCTGAATTTTGATGCTGTTTTGTGTGTAAGCTGTATGCTCATTCCTTGCATTACTTGATATTACTTACTCCTTCTTTTGGATTACAATTATTTTCTAGTAATTGCCAAACTGGGGATTTGATTCAGATAAGGAAATCATGTCCTGAAAAAGAAAAAAAAAGGTTCTTCCTAATTTGAAAAATCATTTTGTATTCCCACAAAGACATGGAAAGCCACTATTTTTAAAGTTTTCAATCTCTTGATCTGGCCTTTTTTTGTTTATTTTTCTAATTTTTTTATATATATATATAAATATATATACACACACATATATTTTCACTGCAATAAAGTTCTAGGATCTTTTGTAAAAATACCAGAAAATCAACGGCAGATTTAACACTTACAAAAATAAACTCAGTACTTGTTTGAGAGCTGTTTGTGCAAAGCTAGTCCATAGTCCTTGAAATCAACACCAGGAACAAATTACTGCTGTAATCAGAAGTGTCAACTTAAAACAGGATCTTAATAAGCTTGAAAACTAGTATTTATTGAGGCTAAGCATATGTTTTGGCTGTGAAGTGGCCTCTCTCAAATATTTTCATAATAATTCTTTAGAAAAATAATGCTGTCATTTTAATCTGATATTTCCACTTTCTGCATCTGGGTCTGAACATATTCCCTCTCACCATAATCACTTCACACACAAAAATCAAAAGATTCAGTTTTCTGACATAGCACATTAGCTTCTGCTAACTCTTGCACTAAATATATTTGGATCTGTGCTTCGTGTCACAAATTCTAAGAGGCTGAGTTCATGAAATATGGCAAAAACAGAAGCTATAGACTTCACCGACAACTGCAAATAATTTTTTTCTTGCCAGAAATCAGAAATGTGTTAGATATTTATCAAAATCTTTCTTTCTTCAATCACAAATCTTAGCATCCCTATAGAGTAAAGCTTTTAAGTTCTCTGTCAAACTTCATTTTTTCAGGCAAATCAACGATGTGAAATACATATGTTGTATTGTCTATGCTCTTCAAAATTCACCATTTTCATACAAGGTCTGTGTCTCCTTACTTGTCACTATACCACAATTTCAGAAAATGTAAAAGCATAAAAAAAAGACATTTTAAATAACAAATTTCAGTTTTAAAATTTTCTCTGTAAAAAACAATAGCTCTCAGAGACTGCCTGGCTTCATCTTCTTCATGAGCATTCCCACTTACATTTCTAAATCAACTTCAACATTTTTATGACTACATGACTGACCCATTTTGGAGTTTGGATGTTTTTGTACTTAGCTAAGTACATCACTTCCATTACCCCAGAAAAGAGGGTGCTGGTGGGGAGACACCATTTGAAGACAGAAATATCATATTAACAAGCAACAGGTGACCAAGCTGTCTAAGCTTGTCAGCTGAGCCTGACCTTTGAATTGTTATGAAGTATGAACACTAAAGGGAATCATTTTTTTTGCAGTCAAAAGATGCAGAGGGAGCAATGTAGAGAGGACACTACCAATATATTGTGAAGTTTTCTGTTCCAGTCCTTGCAGTCTTGCATAAGCCACAAGGCTGTAAATCAATTATATTTCTGCTATTTACCTATCAAACCCTTGGACTGGAAATATAGTGGCAAAATATGAAAATAAGTATTAAAAAAAAATTAATTAGTATAGGGTGAATTCAAGAAAACAGTTTGGATTAAATTGTGCTGAAGAGGTTCTTCAAAAGCAGGTTTTTAGTAGTTGCATACATTTACAGAGAAATATTCCAAATGTTCGCATATTTCTTAAAAAATACTGCTTTATGTTCTCTCTCTTGGCTGAACTTCCCAGTCTGTGGCACTGCCATTGTTAATTTTAAAACTGACTGGGAAAAAAAAAACAACAAAACACCAGAAATTGTAGTGATTTGACAAAAGTAAATGAAAATACAATTGCGGGGGATAAAACTAGATGATAACACATTATTGCAAGGATCAGTCATCAATATAGACCACTGAGAGAAACCATATGATAACCAATTGAATTTTTTTGTTAGAACAATAGCATGGCAAACTTACAAAAGCTGAGTTTCTTCATTGTAATCACAATTTCATTTTGTTTCCTCTGTCTGGCAAGAAAACAAAAGAATCCAAGTAATAACACCTTCATGAAAAAAAAAAATTAAGAATCTAAAACCAAACATAAAAATCATTCAAAAATTGTTCTTCACAAAGTCATCAGAAGGGCTTTCAGGTACAAGACATCAAATTACTCTTTATGTAGGAATAAGACTGCAGCAGGAAAAAAAAGATACCACAAAGCAGAGTGTTTTAATATATCAGCAGGTGGGTCACATACTGGCAAAGCACACTACCCACAACACATATGATAGAGCTCAGCACTCACACACAGAGTAAATTTCAGCTTTGTAATTCACAACTACTTGACTGGTACAGAGCTTGTACTCCATGGGTGACCAGGGTGTTTGGCATATGCCAGGGTCAATTCTGTTTTTATCTGACCACCATCACTGCTTTGGCTTCCCGCTGTCCATGCTGCAAGGTGAGATTAGGTTCAGAATCATCACATGCTTAAAATTTGATTTGCATTTTATGTTCAGCATGAACATTTTGAGTAAATCCCATAATAAACACAATTTACATCTTGCCTGGCCCACTTTCTATAGAAAATGCTTACATGTAGTCGAAGGTATGTTGGTGAACCACAAAGGTGGAAAGAAAAAAACATAGTTCTCTTTTAGGCTCTCACAAAACCAACAAGTAGAGGGACCTTCCATACCATCTGATGCTGCTCCAGACTCTTCTATCTTACTTCATCATTCCCATAAATCACACCTACAGCAGCTTCCCTGGGGCAACTACACCACTATTTATGCACCACTATTTATCCAAGTGTAAGAAACTGGGCCCAAAAGGAGGAAAAGCTAAGGCCAAAAATTCTCCAGAATTTGTAGGCTTGAGAAATTAATGCAGATGGACCTCAGAGTTTATATTATTCTGTCCCTATTGTGCTGTCCCTGGTAAGGTCTTCAGTATGGCAGTTAGTCCCTGTGCATTGCCTCCAGATAGGGCCAGAGTTGTGCTTCAGGTGACATTAGTGGAGCATTTGAAGGAGTCAGAATCTGGCTGTTTCTACCTGTTAGCCAATGTCTGACAACATGGCTCCATCGTCTTCTACTAGCTTTGTTCAATGTTGAATCATTTGGGGGGTTTTTTTGTGGCACATTGTCCTCAACTTTTTCTACCTTCCGTTGGAAAGGGTGTATACCTGAAGAGATATTGAGAAAGGATGAAAAGGTTGGCTTAGCAAGCTGGGAAATTAGTAACATGAGAGAAAAGGAACAACTGATCTGTTAGGCAAAAAAGCCCTTGCCTTACCCTGAGCAAGATTCAAGCTCAAATTCTTCTACCTCTCAACCGCATATACCTGCTGCAAACAGATCTCCTCCAGAGAAGATCTCAGATTCCTGTGGACAACCCAGGACGTATCAATGTTTTGAGACTTTTGCAAATTATAATAACAGTACTTTATATTGAAATGGCATTCAGTAGCTGTTATCCAAGCTATTCAGTTTTCACTGCACTCATAAGGTCGGGGGTTGTGAACAGGAAGATGCTGTAACTAGCTATGGCAGTTTTCAGGTGGAGTTTGGGATTTTATAGGGAACTCTACGACCCAGATTCCTATATAGTATTTTAGAAGTTCAGTGTGTTTTACTAGAGTTTGTCCCCTTTCTCGCAGTCTTCCAACTACCTCACCTTCATGAGAGGCCGTAAGGTTACAGGAGAACCAGAAGCTCAGTGTAGCTACTGAAGTTGGCACACTGTGCCTGGTGAATGTGAAAAACAAACAGCACTCAAGCTGCAGCACTGAAGATAGTCACTCTTCATTATTCCAAACAAACTTTAGCAATGCAATTCTCAAAACAAAAGAATACTGCCTGGGAAGATATTGGGAACCTAAAATCTTTTGCTTGAAGAGCCATTGCAGACTGTGTATTGTTTTGCAGTTGAAAATGTGCAACTGGCAGTAGAAATGCGTATGTGTCTGTATATGTCTGCTGTGTGTGAAGTCTAGAGGGATTATTCCATGTTAATGAGAGCCAAGGAATTCCTTTAGCAGCATCTTGCATAAGTGAGAATCACATAATTTAAAGCTGGCCAGTAGCAGCTTTAACTCACATGCCATTTTCAAAATTGCTTTTTCTTTTTTCTACTACTTTTTGAGGAACGAAAAGCTATTACTACACTTGTTTTTGCTAGCTCACTTCCATTTTGCATGTCCACTAACCCTTCTACAGAACAGATTTGCACCCTTCTTAAAACCTGTAAGTGTTATTTCCTTAATGGACAAATACCGATTTTGTAGAATGAAAGTCATAATACTACACAATGCTCCCTCTAAGTCCATTAAATGAAACTCCAGGCTATACAGTCTGTAAATCACAGCAGATTATGCTCCTAGGGGTTGTATTCTTCCTCTTCTCTGAATCCCTTCTTTTTTTTTTTTTTCCTGTAAAGCAGCATGGAAAGGGATGTCTTTCATAAAAGAGTAGTTGTTCTTTTGATCAATTGATTTGTTTTAGTGTTGCTAGCAATGGGAAAACATGGTAATTTTCCCAGTTTATTTTCTAAAATTTGTAAACAAATATATATTAACACATAGGGCCTTTCTGTCTGTAGCCACTCAAATCTGTAAGAATTTCTTTCTCTCATGCAGTAAATAAATAGAGGTCTACAGTTCATAATAATTTATAATAATTTTATTCAAAATTTCGGCCATTTTACAATGCAATTTCCTAACAGTAACTCACCATTTGTTCAAAACTGAAGCATGTAGCTGCAGAACAGCTAGCTTTGATTTGTTGCAGAGCTCTGGACAAAGCTCTTGTTTTAAGTGTGTTTTCTCAGCTTTAGCATTGCTTTAGAAATCTCCATTTAGGCTAGACACGGCTGCAATCTTTACACAGGAAAATGTACCACTAACAACATCTGTATAAGAAAACACAAACTGCAAGACAAAAATCAAGATCTTTTTTACTATGGTTTTAATGGGATTTTAAGTATTTTTTCGCTACACCAGCACAAATTAATCTGCCTCATAGAATTGTTGTTAGGAGTGGAAACGTGGCATTAATGCTGCAGACTGAATAGTCATAACCTCTCCAACCCTGAACTTCTTTCCATGGCAAACAGAGATAGCCAATGCAAATCATCTGAAGAGAAAAGGTACAGAAAACTGCCTGAGTGTCTCTGTTCAGCAGGTAATTAACAGGAAGATGGAGCCACTACAAAATTCAAGGAAAGCAACCAAATTAGAAAAAGCGAGATTTTATGCATATAAGAATTCTTTCTTTATTTGACCCTTGATAAACACATATACTAAATCCCTAACTGTTGTGACTTACCACAGAACTGAGGAAAGGCAAAACATATTTCCTGCAAAGATTTTAAGGGTATGTGAGGCAAGACTCATTTTAAAATAGTACCATTAAAGGCTGGCTGGAGCTTGACGTAGCAAAACCTAAAAAAACCCACCCAAGACAGTATTTTGTTTCAAATTGCAAAATCTCTATAGAATGATTCAGAAATAGTTGGGGCTTTTTAGTTCCTGTACATTAATTTAAATATGAAGCAACACCTCAACATTTCATACTAACTACCATTTCTTTTATTCTCAAAGTAATCTTAGTAGGTGGAGGGAGGGAAAGAGAGGCAAACCTTTTAAGAATTTCTAGTTTGATGTGGGGGTGGAAAAAGAAGCTTGTAGAATCTGATAGTGACTGCCCCTTGAAAACAATAATTAGCTTGAGAAAAGCACAGCAGTTTCAGCTGTCAAAAGGCACGAAATCCCAGTGTCACCAGTTTGATCATCTCATTGATAGGATATGCAAAGACCTGTTCAGAAATGAAGGAGCAGCAGTGATAGGGATCAGCATGTTTGTACTGTGTCAGTTTTAGGCAGTGAAAAAATATGATGATTGTCAAATTTGAAAAAGTAAAAATATATCCCAGAACTTAAACAGAGTGAGTTATAGTTCTAAGGATGATGCCTTAGCTAAGCTTTGTCTTTCACTTTTCTGCAAGAATAAACAAAATATGGGCTAAAAATAATACATGAACAAAAGACAAGGAGAAAAGCAAGACAAAAATCTCCATTAAACAGATCTCACTTGCCCTTTGGACATTAAAAAATTAGTAACTATATAAAAAAAATTTTTGTTTGCATTCCTAATACAGTAAGTAAAAAAAACTATTTAAATATTCCAACGCTTCTTTTTTTATCTTTATTTACTGGCAGACTTAATCTGGTACTTTACAAATCAAGAAAGCCACAGTTTCTGCCACTGTAAGTTTGTCACCTTTGCTAAAATATAGCCTGTAGAGAGACCATGTATTCACTCAGGTTGAAGGTCAAAACTTCAGGTTTTGTTTGTGTCTTTTGCAGAAAAGCATATTTTTCCTAGTCAGCCACTTTCCATTGGAAGCTGTGCATTCATAAAAAGGTTGGCTAAAGACTGGAAGCTCTTTGTGCAGGGTTCATCGTTTGCAGTATTTTTTATAGCATGCTCAGCACATCAGAGACATGGCCTCCTGGGCTGTGGCTGACCATGGCCAGTGCAATGCAAGAAATATTTGGAAAACAAAACCAGGATGGGAACAGGGGAAGGAGATTGCAGAAAGCAACTCTCCTGACATCCTTCTGCAGACTCTGTGCACCTACAAACACACAGATAAAATCTGATGTACAAACCGGTGTATCCCCAGCTTCTGGGAAAGAATCATCATCAATATTCTTACTTTGGGAAATGAACTCCCCAAGAGCATCCTGTACCAGCAGCACCTATCGACCTGTCACTTCTGCATTTCAGGGGGAAGAAAAATCTTATTGTAATATTGGAGGGAGGAAAGAGGTTTTTTTCTTGGCTTTCTTTGCATGGGTATGAATGAACGGGAGCAATCAAAACAACAATAACCCTCGGACTGCAGCTGACTGTCTTACTCATCTGCTTCATGTACAGCACTCACAATGACGTGCAGAATTCAAAAGGCCATGGGCCCAGCTATGCACAGAAACCCATGAACACAGGGTATTGCTCTGATTATACCCAGCCAGCACTTTAGGGATGTTTAAAAACTTTGTTTCTACAGAGCTTAAATTAGAACTCTCTTTTCTGAGAATCATAAGCATTCGTCATTTCTGTTTCCAGATAAAAAAGAAACACAGATGCAACACTTATAATAACATGTTACTTAAGTGGTACTTTTTGATAAAAAAGGAATATAAATTAATACCAGAACCACATCATTTAATACCAGAACCACATCATTTAGGTTAAGTTGAACTATTAGGGACTTTCCTGACACAAATAAAATTTTAAAATATTAAGAAAGCACACAGGATATTTTTTAGTGATTTTTCATGTATCTCTGGGAAACACATCATACATATAGTTTTCTTACCACAATTTAAAAAATATACTCAAAACTTTTGCTTCCAAACATAAAGAGTACAGACAGTGACAGAATTTAAGAGAAAAATGTTCATTCAGATAGACTTAAATATATTTTTGTGAAAAATAGCCATAATCCTGACCTTTTCTCAGTCAGTTGGACTTTTGCCAAAATACAAGTAGAATAGAATATAAGATTAAATGATTTTCAAAGGTATTTCCTAAGGGTGAATTCTCCTTTCTGCTACTGGTACCCAAACAGACAACCTGTGAACAATTAAATAGGTAAGTAAGTTTTTCACTCTTTTTTCCTTAAAAAGAAAAAAAACTAATACTGTTAATTCTGATATAGACTATTTCAATTATAGTACTTCCTACCTTCCAACTCCAGTGAATTAAGTGAAAGGTTATTCTGCTAAATTACAGAATTTCTGGAAAGGTATGAAATCATTCCAATGGAAATCTTAATTATTAAGGAACTTCAGATGGCAATTATTTCTAACTAATGGGAGAAAAAAATATTTTTTTAAACTCCGTTTTTAAGAAGGGGTTTTTATAATATTCCTGCAATGTCTCTTGGTTTTGAATTGTGGCATATTATTCAGCCTTAGTCCTTTGATGTGTGTTTTTCCCTCAATCCATGCTCCAACAATTCTGTCATACAGAGAACTGAAAATTAAGTTATTCTCACCACCAATACTCCCCCACAAAGAATCTATCAAACCACAGATATAAACCTCAGAACAATCCCTGCCAGGTTTCTCATGCAAATGATGCAGAAAAACTTACAAGAGCACTTTAAGATATTGAGAACCCTTCAATACAACCCAGTATAATAACTTTTACTTGCTAATTTCTATGGGTCAGTTGTAAAGGAATAGACCTGTCAATCTTTTTCAGATGTAGCAGAATTTGTCTGTCTGCAAACAGGGATGCTTTGTTGTTGCCATAGATACTAATCCTCCACTTTCCTTCTGTTGACACAGCTAGTCACACTCTAAACTACCTGATCACACTTTTAATAGGCAGCTGACTCCAGTACCATAAAATGCTCAAATCAAGTTCGCAACACTTGATGCATTTACTGTTGCTTTTAATACTACTACTGCTACTACCACTACTACTACTACTACTACTACTACTGACAACAACAACAAAGTATAATAAAATGTTGCTTAAGGATAATTATACTACTCTCATCAAAAAAAAAAGAGATTGTATAGAAATAGTACCTGACAATTACTTTGATCATTTCAACTTAATTGTATTATTCTAAATGAATAAATTGTAATAATAGAGGAAATGTTATTTTGAAACTTCTTTTTTATATCTTAGATATGAATTTCTTTTAAGCACTAATTGATTAAACATGTAAAGTAGTATAACAATTACCCAAGAAATCATTTGTACTTCTTTTCACAGAATTTAGTACATTATATCATTTCCAAATTTAAAAACCTGACAAGAAAACAAATGTGGAAGTGATTCACACCCTACAATAAAGCTATGTTGTGAAAAAGGTAATTTTTGTCTAGATGACTTCAAACTTTGTGATGTTTTAATAAATATTCTATACTTAAAGCTGATTCAAAGTCTATTCATACCTTTTTGGTTTGCAAGTCAAATAGTCAGAAGTAAGTTTTTTCCTTTAAAGAAAAAGAGAATAGGGAAGAAGGTTTAATACGTTTTCTTTTGTCTGGGTTAGAATAATTTTACAAATTTTTCTTTCATTATTCATTAAATAGAAGTTGAAAGAGATAAAATCAACAAAATGGAAGGATTTAATATGTTTAATGAACTTTTTGCTATTTAAAAGAGAGGAATATTAATTACATTTTTAATGGTATTATTTTTATGTTTATTGTAGCTAAATTCTTTTGCACACTGGTAGTAAAATGTCTTTACTTCCATTCTTCAAACTGTCTTCAGCTGCTAATTCTCTTCCCAGTTCCTCCTAACACAGAATAAAAATTCTAAAGGTAATTTTCCAAAGCTATTTTGTTCTCCTTTAACATACAGTATAAAAAGTTTGTTGTGACTCCTTCAATTAACAAGAAAAATTGATGTGTATCATTAATTATGCCAGAAGAAATCATAAATCATCACTGAATGGTGCAATTAATTATTTTAAAGTCATGTGAAGACAAATGACAGGGAGAAGATAAATCTACAGACCCTTCAGATCAGAGTGAAATGGGAGAGAAAAATGGAGAAGAAGAAAAGATGTAACAAAAATTGGCAATATTTTATGAATTATAACATATGAGTTATTTTCCCATTTTTACAATGTTAATAAAGTGATTATAGTAAAACTAACACACTAGAATAGGTCAGTAGCATGTCCATTACAAGCCTTAATTTTCAAAGGCTGCACATTTTTATTTCCACTATTTATAAATGGACTAAAAATATCCTCTTTCACCTTATCATATTTGCTTTATATTTGCTTTTGTTTTGGGGAAGAGTGGCTAAAATGCCAGAATGGTCAAACACCCTTTTTTATAATGTCTTTTACCATCTTTGCTGCTATAATGTCAGTGAATGATATGGTGTTTTAACTGACTTTTTTTTCTGGTGGAAAAACTGCTATTTGAATACAAAATATCAATTTTCTCTATGTATGTTAGTCATATATGAATGATACCACCTACTAATTTAACTCTATTCATCCTTTTCTCAAACATTTGCACAAAGAAAGGTGGCTCAGAACATCCAGGGACATGTAGAGGAACGATGTTAGTACTGCGTATACCAAAATGCAAGCTTTTCCTGAAAACTGTGCCAAATAGGAATTTTAACAAAAGTTGCTATTCTTGCAATCCAAGTATAGGTATTTCCACGATATTACTACATTTATAAATACACAGAGGTGAACAAATATGGGCTAATACAGCCTCAGAAATTTTTGCAGGAAGATGGTGTCTTATTGAAAAAAAAAAAAGGGAAAAAAAAAAAAGCCCACCACAAACAAACAAACAACCAAAACATACTTGGAGTTTACTCTACAGTATAAGAAATTTCCAGAAATAAGGATTTAAAATCTTTAGGAAATTTCTTTATATGTATATTCACAAATAAAATTATAGATACCATTTCTCCATGTACCTATACCTACCTACATGTCCCTAGCAACTCACACAGTTCTAACTCTCTTTCTTAGTTGCAGTCAGGGGGCTTAGGACAAAGCCACCAATACCCACAATATCAGGAAATTTTCATGTTCAGAATTTAAAGGCAGTTTTTCCAGTTAATTAGGCAGAGACACTGTACAAGGGTTTCCAGATAATTTACAAAATACTGAGGCATTCACATTTTCACATGCACTGAATGACACCTAACCCTTTCCCAATTTATTCCCCTCCACAGGGTATATACAAAGAATGACAAAGTAAACATGTATACAGATAACACAACTCAATATCCTTGTGGAAACACCAGCTATGAAACTGGGAAAAGCTCTAATAGGGTACAAAAAATTGTATTTTGTAGAGGAGGGGGTCACACTGTAGAATCCAAACTTGAACCTTTCACCATAATACTTTAAGGGTATGTGAGCTTTCAGACTGCAGAATTGATTTACAATTGTGAAGAAGCAATATCTGTTTTAAATCACTACACAGGACACCATGGAAAGAGGGAGACTGTAAAGAGAAAGAGTGAGTTCTGGAATCTTAACCCATCCTCGTCTCACAGGCACAATTTTACAGTCTTTTTCTTTAGGTAGTCCAGCTCCTGAAACAAAATCGTGTCTCACTGTCCATCTGTTACCTGCACAATTAAGGCCAGTGCTTTTGAATTCCTTGTTTGTTCTAAAATTCAGTTGTGCAATACCACGATCAAAATGTCAGCAGCCACTTAAATTTTATCGAGAAAAATGTGTCTACTTCAGTTACCAGTAACAGAGCTAAGAAAGAGACAAGAAAATGAGTCATTGTCTAAAGAACCCTTACAAAAAACAGTGTTTTCTGTTTAAGTCTCGCACCATTAGGAACACTTGGCATTTATTCTTGTCAGTATCAAAAAAATTAGGATTATTTGGATAGTATTGAACTTGTCATTGTACACAGAGACACAAAAATGTTACATTCAGATGAAGATGAAGACACAACATTTATCATTACTTTTTCCAAAGATATGGGGAGTCATAGCCTTTCCCCTGACCTTAATGAATGCCCTGCATTTAGAGTGTTTCTCTTCTTTTTCCTGTTAAGTCAGACAGCTTTACTATCCATGTGACAGCAGGTACACACTAAACTAAATCATAAACAGGCCAAATAGGATCAATCATCAGTTTTGGGTTTCAGTCATAAATGAGCATTTTTGGCATTCAGCTCTACCTGACTACTCCATTTCTTGAATAATTCCAAGGAAACTAATAGGTTTACCCTCTGAGTAAACTATATGTTAAACACAAACTTAAATGGTTCGAAATTTGGCTCATATTTCTGTTGGAAAGCATGCCTTCATCATGTTCTTTTCCCATATAACCTTGTTTAATTTGGTAAACATGCCTCACCTCACTGAAGCATTGCAGAAAAATGATGTGAGATTGCCTGTAAAGCCAGTCTTGTCTATGTAGGTGAAGAGCAACTCCAAATAGTCTAATATGACCCTCAGCAGTTTAGTTTGTGAACTTGCATTAGGATATTAATTCCTAAACTATCAAACCCTCAAACTAGTTCAAATGAATTTTATAACATACTTTAAGAAGACAGCTTCATCCTATTTGTTGAGTGCTTTTGTAGACCACTATTATGGGAATTACAATTTCTTAAACCTTGTAGGTAGTATTTCACATCCACGCAAAACCTGTCATTTTACCCAATCCTTTGGGTAAAGTAAACAAAAAAGTGCCTTTTTTTCTTTTTTTTTTTTTTTTACAGGGGATTTAAATATTCCAAGTGTAAATAATGTAATGATTCTGATATTATAAGGAAATTCAGTCAATTGGGAAGGTCTAATTTAAAAAAAAAAAAAAAATACATTAAATGATCCAGATCTTTTTACAATACACTTTGGAATCAGTTTCCCAAACATAATATATCTTGCTTTCTTTTTCTTCATTTCTGTTTCATTGATAAAGATGACCTATCACAGATCAATTTCCCATTGTTTCCAACTCTTTGTTTTCCAAACTGCACATTGCATGCTTTACTTATGCAACTTCCCACTTGCAACAAGAGAAAGGAATTAGAGATCAAAGAATATTGATTTTTATTCCAAAGTCAATGCCATATATTCTAAGTGTGCATCAAACAACACAAGCTAATTAACAGTCATGCACATGAGGCCATTCAGGACAAACCTTTCTGTCAGAGCTGATGTCCAGAAACAGAAAATAGGCAAATAGGCCGAAACCAACTTAACAAGACTGCCAGACTAACTACTGATGAAAAATGGAAAAGCTGAGCCAACAAAAATTAATATAAATACAGAAGTTACATTATTTCTCTTTATTTCAAATAAGTTTCCCCTACCAATTTTTCTTAAAGGCAGTGTATTGCATCACATAACTCATTTTCATAAGTTCTGAATGCTTTCCTTGTTTGTAAAACGACTACCATGAACAATTCTAATTGTCTTGGAGACCCCAAAGTCTTTATAAATTTTTATTAATTGAATTAAATGCTGAAAGGACTTGTGAGACAACCTTCTAGAACTAAATTCATTACACTCTTCACATTTCTTCAGCAACATTTTGTGTATTACAGTGGCCCTCAATCATGGTACAGATTCTCAATCATACAATGCAGATTTATTTTTTTTCTGCCCTGATGTAAAGAATTGATTAGAATATGTTGCGTCAGTAAAAATGCAGTAGTATTCAGTGTAGTTTTCTTTTTTTTTCCCCCCACATAGGTGGAGATACTTTTAAAGGCAACTCCTTCACTCTGAATAGGAAAAGAGAGACTGAAAGGGGAAAGAGTGCATGAAGGGGGTTTTGTTGCTGTTCTTTTGATTCTTCGTACCTTCAAGAAATAGAGATTTTGTTCACAAAAAGATTACAGAACTATATCCTGCTGCTAATAAATTTTAAGATGTATTTTGTCTATTGCTCAAGTCTACTTTTGTCACTTTTAATTTTCCTGAGAAATATTTTATATCAGTATTAGAGCAGTATAGGTTTCTTTTTTATTAACTACCTTTAGAAATCTGCTCTTCTAAAATGTGTTTTTAAATGTAAAATTATTCAACTTTTGTCACAATCCTCTTCCCTTTCAAAAACAAATCAAAATGGTTGATATATCAAAGTTTGAGATCGGTGAGATTTCAAAGGCTAATCCTTATGAAAAATAAATCAGAATATCAAGATACCGTTTACCCAATTCTACTAGTTTTTGGTCTGGGAAGAGTAATACAAAGGATGAGTGTGATAGTGAAGTCTGGAAAGTTACTTAAATGCTTTTCAAACCTACTTTAGACCTGGTTATGAATATGCTATGAATCCATTTTAAAGAAAGATATTCTTCCTGACAAAATAAATGAAATCTGTCTTGATTGACAGCTATGACAAAAAGTTCTGTTTGGTATCTGGGGGACCAGGATTTTTCTATGGGGATCTGCCCTGCTTCTTATTTGCTATCAGTTCAAGAAAGAATTGCTCTTATAGCTAACTGCTTTGGAAGGAAATGGAGTGGTATTTACCCCCAGAAAGGATCCACAGTAATCATATTTGGCTGGAAGTGAAGACATTTACCTGCACTACAAACGGTCTTATATGAGAAAACAAAAGACTTTTGCACTTCCAGATCATTGTATCTCCCTGGTCAGGAGACAACTTGACAAAATAATTTTGATGTAATATCATGAGCATGAATTAATGACATTTCATTAATGTCATAAAATGCATGTTTTTCCTATTGCATGGACAATAATGAGACTGAAGTTTAAGCTGGTAAACTAACTGAAGATGAAGATCAAAGAGGACTATAATGCTGAATTTAAGATTTTAGATATAGGTATCCTTTCATATTGTAAATCATTTTGCACAGATTACAGTATAATATCAAATTATTAGGATTATGCAAATGCATCTTACTGAACTTGTTTATTTGTGTGGCATATATCATATTTGCAACGCACCTGAAATAAGGTGTTTGTAGACATTTGTAGACGTGTTTCCTTTCTGTTAAAAATGTAGGTTGCCTGAGGATATCTGGACCACAACAGTAGTGTCTGACTACTAATAATTAACAGATTAATTTGCAGCACTTAGCATTTGAGAAGATAAATACATTTGTGGACCTTTCTGTAAGAGAGCTACTCCCTCTGTATCCATTCATTGGGGTTGGCTGATAGCCTCAAAATTTAACAATGTTTCTCTGTGACTAGACAACATTCCTGATGAGCAGTTTGGCATCTGAGGAAATACCACAGTCATCACCCCTCCAACCGATAAAAATAATATTTGGAAAAGCAAAGATGGTGTTATTTTCCAGGAAAAAAGTCCGAGTCAGAATTTTTGTGTCTGGTGAATTAATAAATTCTTTTACTGCTATTTTTGGAAGTTTGTATTAATTTGGATATAAAATGTAAAGCTCTGATTGGTATGCAGACAATATTAACTGTATTTCTCTTTACTGTAGTAAACTTCCAGATTGCTTTATCTTAAATACTTGTTACTCTGCAGAAATATGCATGGATGTACAAACATTAACAGCTTTACATTGAAGCAAGGATTAAAGAGGCTTTATCCTTTCATCTTTTCTATCATTATCAGCCAGCATTGTATGAGCTCCAGTATTACATGAAAAAGAACATCCTCTGCCTCATCCCCATTTAGATTATGGTAGTGTACTCTTCTTTATGTGTGCCTAGAGATATATTAAATATAGTGCTTCTGTTTATTAGTTCTTTATGTGTGATTAATACTGTAACTGGGGGAAAAAAAAGCTATTCCAGAAAGTTTAGCAGACTTACATCCACACAGTTACATGCAAAGTATTTGCTGCATAGCTGAAGATCACCTCTGAGAAGGAATAGTCTTTACACACAAGCCTAATAAACAGGCAGGTCAAGAAAGGTATGAGAACAATGTCCACTCTGTGAAACTCCCTTTGGGTACATAAAGAAGAGCATTATATGGTGTAGAGAGAAGCCACTTCAAGGTAGAGAATTTAGGTTTTAATAGCTAAGGACCATTAAGTAGTTTTGGCTGTATTTATTACACTTTTTTTCAGCACTCGAGTAAAGGTAAATGGTCTTAGTGCAAGAAATGTCAGACTCAGGCCTTTTTTTGTTCAGATGTGATTTGGGTCAACAAGAAAAGAAAATCTGCAAGACAAAGAACAGCAGAGACCCAAAACAAAATGAAAAGGTTGTGCTGCATATCCACAGACCAGCTGAAGTCGTTCCCACTGGTGTGAAAAAACAGTTACCCAGTTGCACAATGAATCTACATAATGTAAATTCTCTGTAAAGTCCTAAAGGAGAAGGCTGCTGGATTGGAGTGGTGATGAGTACTCTGCTCCAGAAATTTCCTATCCTTTCTACTCCTAAGTTTTCTTATAAGATTATAACACAAATTTTATGGATGTTGTTGTTATTATTATTATTACTATTACTACAACAGTTCAATGTCTCTATTTTCTGATAAAGAAATAGGCATTTCTGTATGGGTTAAACCAGAATATTTTTGCTCTTTTTTTTTATCTTTGGAGGGTTTTGTAGATGAAAATTTTGTTATTTACATGATCCCACTGACCATTCTCTTCAGTCTTTCAATATTATTTTTTAAAAAAAATCATACTTATGCATGGAGACTTATGTACCTAATGTACACTCCACAGACTGAAGGCTGATATCCAGCCAAAAAGCTGCGTAGGTTACAGATGCAACTTACACAGTTAGGAATATGCAAGCAGAGCAAGGTAGAATACAAACTCATCAAGATGAAAACAGTTGTGCAAAGTGATGAAAGCCCACTGGCTTTCAATATTACGAAATCTTTTGAACTGTAGGAAAACAGAATCCTAGGTTTGCCATGTATATCCTTAGTTGTGGTGAGCTTCCCAAAATAATTGTATAAATCTTGCTTTTAAAATATGCAATTATTTGTGTAGCTAAAGTCAGAACTTTTTTGGTTTTAAAAAACGATAAAATTCAGGTAAGTTTTTAGAATGCAGTTTCAAGCAGGAGTGGTCATCTGCTTGTAGAATAGAGATGCTGCTGCAGCTGCTTCTATTCATTATGCTGTATTTCACATTTTCTTCACTGTCAACCTTTTATGCATTGATTCAACAGTGCTAGGGTAGGACTTGCTCACTACAGAATCACGCTTCTGAACTACTCTGGGCTCACAGCTATGCACACAAGAGCAGAATCTGTCCTAACAAAACACAGGAGAATTTACTGAAAGAATTCTTCTGTTTATCCTTCTCTTGATTTCATTTCTTCCATTTCCTCACTTATCAAACGAAGCAACAGCTTTCTTCCATAACATCGGTAGAGACTTAATTCCCAAGATTCCCACTTTGATACTTCCAAGTTCCTGGGAACTCATATTCCTGCCAAGAGCAAAAACCATTTAGTAAATCTCTAAGAGCTTTTGTAAATAGGATACCATACAGCAGATTAATCAGACATTCAAAGCAAATAGCCGAGAGGTTTGGTAAACAAGATTTATAATAAAGCAGAGTGTTTAAATACATATATAGAGAGACATATATACATACACACACACACACACACACACACACATATATATATGAATACTTTCATTGCAGGCAGGAAACTATTCATGCCTGGGACGACTGCATTATTAGTCACAGCACTGTGACCTCTCCCCCCAGTGATAAAGAACACAGGTCAGAATTGACAATACATACTCATGGCTGATCATGGCTGCCAGTTATTGATCCAAGGAGGGGGAAAAAAAGAAAACTTTGCAGGAAAAAACATTGCTCTGAATTACAAACATGCACTCTCTTGAGACGCAGCAACTCTCTGGGTTTCTCCCACTGGAGCTGGAAACCAAGAAGTGAGTTCAGCCAGTATTTAATATCAAGTGAATGTGGTGTTTAATCAATACTATTCTGCTTTTGTTCCTCGATGTGGAAAGCAGTGTCTATTCATTCAGTAAAGGTTAATGCCAAGGGTCAAGTGATTTCACACTCTCTGTAGGATCCACAACATTTCAGTAGTTCAGATGCCTTGGACAATGATGACTCAGTTGGACTGATTTATTGCCACTCTAAGGTCCTGCTTAATACTGAAGTGCTATCTTATGATAATACCTCAGAAAATAGCACTGATAAAAAAAAGGAGCTATAATTACCTACATTTTGAAGTAATGTCTTCATTTCTAACATCCTATAAAGATGTAAGGTCCATTTAAAATGATCCACTCCTTGTATTAGCAAGTCAGTTACATCAGATATTATCAGTGTTCTCGGGTTTATGAAATGCTATCTATGCAAAAGGAATCTGGCTGATGTATTAAGAAAAATGCAAATTGCAAGCAAATGTAATACAGCACATCATTTAACATACATGTTAAATGTCTCCTTGCCCAAATAAAAAAATACTCTTCTGAGAAGACAGATTAATAAGACAAAAAAGAGGGGAAATTGTCAGACAATGTAGAATAAAAATATAACAATCACAGACATTCTATGTTCTAATGAGGTTTTAATAACTGAGACCACATAACCAAGAGTATTTACAATTGTTTCTATTTTTTTTCCTTTAAAATTTCTAACTTAAGTGTAGATAGGCAAACAAGGGAAGGGTATATACTTCCCTTCAATATGATACCCTGAAACTGACATTAGGTGAGGTCATTGTCTAAATGAGAATGCATTTGACTTTGTCAGGGGTTCTAATTTTGAACATGTTAGAATCCCTGCTTATTATTCAGCAATGTCTTATTCAAGATGTGTTTTATATAATGAAAGAAGTTCAGATGTCACCAGGAAAATAGTATGAGAAGAATTAATTGGAAGGCTTATCAGACAAAAGTAATTTAGAATCCAGCTCTACCTCATATATCATTGAATGATGAATATACCAATCAATTAGCAAAATAAAATAAATTTTGCAAATTTGACTGAAGACATCCTATTATTATAAGTGGGAAGATATTTGGAACAGTTAATTACTCCTTATTTTTGGTTCTAAGTATGCAAAAATCCTTTATGTGAATTTTCAACACTTTTCTCTCCCTCCAATTACAGATATTTAGAGATTTCTTCTGACTTGTTTTAAATGATGATGTCGTATTTTCAATAACACTACAGCACACATAGAAGAAAGGCATTTTAATGTGAACTAAAGGAAAAAATCCTACATTCTTACATTTGTGGAATACTGTGTTGTCTTACAAAAAGGAGTAACAGTGCAAAAAAAGGACAAAATGTTCATCATTCTATTTATTGAGACATGAGTTAGTCATTACAGAAAAATATACATTGCACAGCCACCAGTTAAGTGACTTTGATGGAATAAATTGTTGCCAATAAAGTTAAATATTTAGTAAGTGAATTTCTTTTCGCTCTTTGACTACTCTTTGAACAGGACATATCAAAAATATCGCTAAAGGTTATGAATGACCAAAACAACCCCCCGCTGCCAAGACTCGGCTTAATTTTATAGATCTTAAAGGCTCTAAATAGTTCACCAGTCCAAACAACAGATTTATAGCATCTGATGTTGATTTCTTCCTCTCCCAACCAGCTTTCAAAGTCATAGTCTGAAAAATAACCCCCCACCACTGTCTTAGTTAAAATTTCATGCAGAAGTTTTGGTGGGAGTAGCTAACATATTTCAGAGGTATCTGAGAATGCCTCCAAAGGTGTCTGGAACAGAAAACAAAAAGTTTGCCTACTTAATAGAAGTTAAAAAAATGAATTTTTTTGTATTAGAAAAGAAATTTTATCTTTTTACTCTACTCAGAAGCTTTCTTTAATTTAATTATAACCAGAATGCCTTGGATGATCTCAGTTTTTAATAACAAAAACTTTGTCACACTAAATCAAAGCACTGTACCATTAAGTTCAGAATCTTGCCTGCAGCCCCAGTCAGTGCTCAGTGTATCAGACAACAGGAACATCTAAGGAAAATGGCATATTCTGGCTGACCCTGTTGAATGTTTGTATCCACCTTGAAGCAGGAACTGTATTAATCTTATTTTTTTCTGCACAAATCAGTATTAGAGATTTATTGCTGGTAGAGCTTTACAAGTTAGCATTCAGCAAATTTACATACAGAACTATAGAAAACAGTCTGTTTTAACACTAAATAATTTTCTCATGAGTACATACAGACCCAAATCATATATAATACGGAGTTTTGCTTTGAATAGGAATAGCTAAATAGAACCATAATATTCCAAAATCATATTAAAGAACTGGACTTTTTGCACTCCTCAGTGAAATAATCAGGTCAGGAAACATGGAGATTGCAAACTTGGGCCAAAAGCTGTTCCGAGAAAATTTAGCATAACTGTATGATCTAATGATTCAAACATTTCAGCTTTAATCTAACAACTAGACTGCACATGCTTTCACTTTTGGACACTGCAGTGTAATTCTAGTACAGCAGGTATTTTGGAAATTAAGTTTTGAAGAAGAATAAGCTGTAGAGAGAAGAGAATGACTATTCAGATCAACATCATTATAATACCTAATAGGATACCAAGAATAAGAAAAAAGAATAAATAAAAGAAAAAGACATGCCTAAAATTAGACTTCTGAATCCATACTTAGGCAATTAAACAAAAGGTCTAATTATGAAGACTGTAAAGCAGTCAGGAGCTCCTATTATAGTTGGTGTCATCCTATTGCAGTGAGGGCAGTGAACTAGCTGGCTCCTGAAAAATGTGGCTGAGTATCCAGGTTAATTATGCAAAATACTTGCTTTGTGACAGAGTGCAACATCAGTGAGATTTATACAGACATATTTAGATGCCTTATATATACTGAGTGGTATAGAATGAATTTGGATCTCCACGCATCTACAGGTTATATGCGATATGAATGAACACATGAATCAGTCATGAATAAAGTGTTTTTACAACTGTTTCTAGTTCTGATTTATACTCTTCTCTACTATTTCCTTCCTTTTTTATCACTTTTTTTTTTTTAATCTTCAGCTGTGTATGACTTTAGGTTTGGCACTCAGTTGAGGTTTAATCATGTAACATTATTAGAGCACAAGAGAAAATAAAATATTACAAACAAATTGTTTTCCAAATATTACAAATTAATGAAACACATTATTAGAAAACAAAAATTTTAATTGTTAGAAAACCCAAATACTGATTTGATATTACTAGGCCACCTGAGAAAGACAGTCAAAATAATGGAAAACTTAATCTTACTTATATATATGAAAAAATAACACATTATTTTAGATAATTCAGTTTGAGATGTTATATATGTTTACCCAATGGTACTAAATATATGCATAAATAAATAAAACAAAATTGTAATCTAAATTCTGTTCCAACAGCTAGTGTTTCTCTGAAACTCACTGGCAGTAAACTGAACTCTAACAAGGCTCTGAACTGAACTCTGCCAAGGCTCAGAGTTCTTATAGGAGAGGACTCCCTGCAGGACTAAAATGCTGATTTGTAGGAAACTTAAACAAAAATATCCTTTCCAAATAAGGCTATCATAAAACCTTGACATGCAATCTTTCCTTCTAGAATTGTTGCTCTGCTTTCACTGAGTTGTGCAATGGATTTCATGCACTCAGGTGCAACCTGTTGAGAATGCATACGTGCATCTCAAATCTCTTAAAATTTTCAATTTGAAGTCTCCAACTGCTAAAGGTTGACTTCCACTGACCTAGAAGATTAAACAGCTACTGCCAGCATGCTGAACAAGACTGGCATCCCAACTGAACCCACAGAGTGATTTTGGAAAGACAAGACACTTTATGCTCCCAGCTGCTCAAGAGTAGAGTAAATGCGGTGTTTTGTATCGCTATGAATTGAGATGGACACAACATCAAACTGAAAGGATTAGCAAACTCTCAGAAATTACTCAGTTGATATCACTCTATAGCTAGTTCAGTCAGAAGAACTGAAACCAAAACAGTTTCGTTAGCCAAGCCTAACGAATAAAAAATCAGAATAATAATGTATATTGCTTACCTTCTTACTTTCTTTCTTTCAAGAGTTTCTGCAAGCATTTGTTTATGCAGGAAGTGCATGTCACCATGAAGGAGACTCTAGAAGAGAAAAAATTCCCTTTATTTTTAATTCTAATGAAAAATCCCATCTTTTCTCCAAACACTTAAACCACTTTTAAGGTGTCATTATTTTCTGCACTGTGTTCACTGTCCACAATGTCTCTTAAACAGGAAATTATATCCATCCTTATGGACCCATAAGCCAAATCCTCTCCTTTATTCATAGTTTTAATATGATGTCTCAAGAAAATACCCAGGAGTAGCTACACCATATACCTCCAGTCTGCACAATTCTTGCTCAGTTCCCTATAATTTTGCTTCCTGTCCTTGCATCCTGCTGGGCTTGGCAGAGCGTCCCTTGAGGGCATGGCTCCTGTGGCTGTCCTCTCTTATACCACTTGATACACAGTGCCCCACCTAAGAATGCATTATCTTGAATCCTCATCCCAGGCATATTCAACAGCTTTGCAAATTTTCCACACCTGTGAGGCAGACGAGGGAGAATATGTCACACACAACTGTTTTACCGTGCAGCATTAGTCTAGTTTTAATCTCTGCTTCAGTTGTTGAACTGAAATGTTATATAAATATGTCATTCTTTATGACAAAAACCAAATAAATGCAAATACTATCATTAAAAAGAAACTTGTGTCTGGGTGTAATGGGGAGATCAAGTGACAGAGGTAGTAGCTTTTGCTCAAGTAAAGCAAATGTAAGCATCCTTCATCTTAAACTTGAATGATGCCACTGCAGCACATCAATTGGATTACATTGATCTGGGTGCTACATAGCATAGATACTCCAAACCATTTCTCCAGCAACTGTCATTCAGCAGAAACACTGATTGATCCTCAGACTGAAATAATCCACTGTTTAGCTGCTGTGATAAACCTTATATTTCTGCTGGAGATTGGGCTTGACTGACCACATTCTGCAAAGGAACCTTCAACTGCCCCTCAGAGATGAGACACCTTGTGCAAACATTTGGCCTCTTTGGTGCAAAATGCTTAGCTTTCCAGTAAATACCATTTTTACCTGCAGTATACATACCTATCCTATGAGCGAGGCTTCACAACTTTCTTTCTTGACTGTGATTATCAAGTAACATATACTTAAACCAGATGACAAGAGGAATCAGAACTTTCTGTGAGTCAATCAAAGACAGTATGGTTTGCCTAGCTTGGATAAAGTAGTCTTTAATCTTTACATGAACATTATTTGTTCTGCCTTTGCACAGTGCCCACCACGGTGAGATCCTCATCTGGAGCTGAAGCAAACAGACAGTATAAAATACAGAATGCTCTTACCTCCCTTCATAACTGATGATTTATCATCTTCTCAGGCATCTAAATACTGTGCTTATACATAATACTGACTGAAGATCAAACGAGTGTGTAGACTACCTCCTGTAAAACCTCCCATCCCTCTCCCCACACAACTGTTCACATCATGTTTGAGGTCAGTTCAGTCAAAGTCACCTCAGCCTTGCTACATTTTTTGACAATACTGTAGCTTTTGGATGCCAGTGCAAACAAACTGCCATCACAGGATTAGGAAAGATTTTAAATTTCAGTCAACTTGGCCTTGTTTGTTTGCCTTAGCTAAGATGAGGAGTTGTCAAACTACACTATTTCCATAGCTGTCAAGGATGTTTTTGAACATGCAAATCTACAGTACATTACATTGCAAACATTGCAAAAAGCTTTAAAACCGGGACATATGAAATATGTATACTTTTTTTTTTGTTAAAAAAAAAAAGTATCTATCTCAGCATGTAGGTCTTTGCCCTGTATATCAATGTATTGCTGTCTCATTTTTTTTGTAGCCGGATAGAAACAATAGAACATAACTATATTGTCATCTCCTTCGATTTATCTCATTTGAGCCTTTTATCATACACAGGCATGAAGAACATTATTCTTATTCAGTTTTACTTCTGCTTGGAAGCCTTGAAATTTTCTGAAAATGTGATCTAATCTCACTTACCGGGCTTCATTTACCCTATCAAGCAGGTATTCAAAAAAGGTTGGTGCACAGGGTGGATCCTTGCCTTTTGTTCTGAGGGAAGATGGGCAGCCTGCAGGGTACTGGGTTCATTTATCAGTTGTCAGGTATGAACTGTCCTTCCTCACTTGTGATCACACTATCAACCCACAATCCAGAAAACATCCAACTATGGCATCTGCAGCACAGTAGAAGTGAGTGAAAGATGTCACACCTAGCACTTAAAGCATGAAAAACTGTAACTAGGTAATTATAGCAAACTCTTTCCAGCAGCCGTCACCATAGATTAAAGTAAATTAATTTGCCCAAACAAGTACATTTAACATTAATGAATTTAACATAAAATATTTTTTTAGGAAACGTGTGTGCGTACCCACAATTAATTTCAGTTTTGTGTTTTTGCAAACAAAGATATGTAAATAAGTACAAACTTCAAACCCATTTCATTTATTTTAGGCACACAGCCATCTCCTTTGGATCTTTTGCCCTATGCTTTGCTCTCCACTCTCTCCACAGACCTCAGTCACTCGGCACACACAGGAGCAGATGCAGTGATGATTCATCATCCTTCAGGTCTGATACTGAGCTCTGTATTCTTCCAGTTGTTCCTAAAAACACATGCAAACTGGGTCTTGCACTCACAACAGAATTCTCCCCTTTTCATGAGAAAACACTCTGAGTTTTACCTACTTAGGAGTTTTCTTCTTGGTTACAATTGCAGGTTTCATGATAAATGGGTTAACTCCGCTACAACAGCAAGAGAATATTTGAAATGCTAATGAAAGACCCAGACAAAACAGACTGAAGGATCTGTTGGAGAAACTGCAGAATCAACCAAGATGCAGAGAGAGACTGTGAAGAGAGTACAGTATTTATCTCTGCTGTAGCAAGTGTGTTCCCTTAATTAGACAGGAATTTTGGAGAGTACTCCCTGGTTTTGAGCCTTTAATTTAGGTTCATTGTGAGTCATTTATTTCAAATAAGGGAGATCACTGTGTTCTGCCTACAGGACCCCAGTATAAAATACCATGTTTCCCCACTTCCCAAGTGGAATAAACATACAGAAACAAAACAGACAAGATTTCTTATTATATTTAACAGTTAGTCTTATGATTCACTGCCAATATACATTTTTTCTGGAAACTGATTGCTTATAGTATATATAAAGTGTTAGAACCTTTAGATCTTAGAATATTATAAGACTAAGATGAGCATAGCTATTTCCAGTACAGAAATACAGTTGTCAAGAAATAAGAGTGATTCAAATACTGCCCTTTTACTTTTTTTTTTTAAGGACAAGAATCCTCTGTGCTCCTGCAGACATCTTCAAGTGGTTGTTGAAATGTATTATTCTGCATATTTAATACCACGTAGGACTCTGAAGAGATGAAGTTATACAATGCCTTAGGCAATTATGAACAAGAATTATAGGGAAAAAGAAGGCTGGAATGTAGGGTATAAGCAGCATGATATAAGCAGAATATTTAATATTTAGGACAACAAAATTAATACCATGCTGTCTTGAGTACCACAATGACAGACATAATTTCTTTCCTATGCAGCTCAGATCCGTTTATCTGAACCACTGATGTTCAAATTCATTAATGAAGCCATTATTGATTTGCAGAACGTGACTTAAAATCTCAGCAAACACTGAACAATCTGTGAGAAGCTCTGAAATACTGAACGTATGTAACTAGACATCTCAATTTAGCAGGGAGACATACATTAAACAGCATTAATAGCTAGGCACTTAATGGATCAATTCCCACTGTTTGTGTAATGTGGAAATAAAAAAGGCTTATTAAATGACAAGATTTCCCTGGTTTGTGCTAATTAATTATACACCACATCTGACTGCTAATTTAGTGGGAAAATGCAGCCCAAAACTATGGTTTCTGCTTGAACTTTGCCTCAGCACCACCTAATTCTGCTCAGAGTGCAGCTGCGACCTGCCTCCGAACGACGACAGTATTAAATTAGAGCACAAGGCCATCAATTTAATAAGTACTGTAGAAGGTAATTTGAATAAGGACAGTATTAGTATTCTACCAGTGCACAACTAAAAGCAGCTGACCTTTCAGACCAGAGAAGATCCTTGAACACATCTAGCTGAATTGGAGAACACAGTAATAATCTGACCATGTTAAGAGTGCCAAGAGAGACTTTTACAGCTCTGCACCCATTACAATATATCAGCTACTCTATAGTATATAACAACACTTTATGTACAGAAAAACAAGGTTATAAATAGAACAAAGGCAATGTGAAAGATATATTTGCAGTGGCACATTTGAAAATTTTCTTTATTACCTTGATTTATGGTATAAAGAATGTAAAATTAATCAATACACATAAAAATGCACTGTGAGCACTCACATAACAACGCATGACTTTTCACCACAATTTTAGTACCAGAAAGAACACAGGCATGTGTTGTGTAGTAAAAGTACAGCATATAAAATTATTTTCTATCATATCTGTTTTAAATACAGCAATATAAGAAGGATATAACATTCAGGCAGGAGAAAGCGAAAGCTTTTCAGCTAATTGGCAAGGGGTTTTTCGAGGTTTATAACTACAGTAAAAATTCCCTATCAACAGATTGCTAGTGTAGTCACAGCACTATCTGAAATTCCTCTAAATTCAGTGAACTACTTTGAAAGGAGTGGGGAGGTTTTTTGCGAGAGTCTGCTTACAAATATTAAAAAACACACACTGATATCATCAAAAGAAAAATCATGATCACACTCATGACTGAGAGGAGAAAAATTTACAAGAAACAACAAGAACAATGATTTTCTGGGGTTTTTTTCATTTTCTTGAGAATTTCGGGTTTTTTTCTTTAACTGTGTGAAGGGAAGGTTTTTAAGGAGCAGATAATACCAGTTTTCAGGGATTCCTTCCTCCTAGATGTCTTCTAGCAGATCTTTTAAGATAGGAGCATAGTTTGCCATATGGTCCTGACATCTCTTTATCAAGATGTCCCTTTAAGTAATTCTCAGAATGAGACAGTGGAAAAGCCGGGATGCATAGTAAAAATGTGATTGAGGGCCTTCTCTTTTATTTCCTTCCTAAAAGATACAGTTCAGGTCCTCAGGTCCTTCCATATCTACCTCTTGTGCCAGAAATGGGCATGCATTCATGCAGTACCAGTGATCACAAAAAAAACTGTTTACCGATGCATGACTGAAATGTTTAGCAATACATGATGCCTCTCAAACTGGCAGGTCATTTATTTTCAATGACATAAACCCATTTAACACGATTTTACTAGATCTTAAAGTAGAATTGCACAAGAAACTGTGGTGCTTACAGTCAACAGTTCTGTGGACATATGAATTGCTAAATACCTATGAAAGAACTGATATTTCTTTTGTTTGACAGTGCGTGCTGGTTTTTGGAGTACTGTTTCCAAATATTTAACACAGTTTGAGCTTTTAAACCTCTCATCACAGCAAATAGGTATAAGTTCATTTGGGACAGTTATCTTTTATTGTCCCAAGTTGGAGCTAATGAGAGCCACCCGTTATGGTTGGCAGCAAGACTCAGCAGAACAGCTATGCATATTTATGCAGACTCCTGGAAACTGCCACAGTTTGTCACATCTCCTCAGAAGCCAGGTTCATAATTTCAGACCATTTTTACTTTTCTTACCACTGGCAGAAAAATTGACCAAATTTGGAGGGACAATTGATATTTTGATATTATTGCAATACCGAACACACTTTTCATGGCAGTAACCAGGCATACATCATATTGACAGACAATTTACAAAATGGTATTGTTCAGTTAAAATATGCATAAAGCATTGTGGGCCATATAAAATATTTATGGTCCAGATGCAAATGGCAGGTAGAGGACCCCTCTGGGGCAGAAGGAGTCCAGTCTGGTAGGAACTGGAAAGGAACAAAAGAAAAGCAACATGGAGGATAAAAGAACTCATATGGAAATGGGGAGCATAAAGCCACATATGGAGGTGACTTGCTGCCTAGAAAATAATGTGATCCCCTGTTGTGGGTTCACAAGTTCTTGTAACATTCATGCCATGAAAATGTTGTTATTCTGTACATATTCCAGATTAAAACAAAGGTATTGTCCCAGATTACAAGTTTAACAAGTATGAAAGTGAACCCTGTGGGACAAAAAAAAAGTTCAAAACTAGGATAAAATATTAAAAGAGAAAACCCAAAGCTGAATCGTGACCAGGAATCAGACAAACAGAACCACATAACTCCAGGTTTAATTGCTTCTTTATTCATCCCAAATTCTAGCCTAATTCATGCTTTTACTTAGTAACAGGCTAAATGCTGTGGCTATATTTATGTCCAACCCATCCTTACTGAAAAGGTCCATGAAAACAAGGATTGAAAAATTAGAATTAAAGGAGAAAGACAACAAAGAATGAGACATAAAAGAAGATAGAGATATCTAAGGAAAGAGGATCCCTTTCCTCCTCCATTTATTTCAACCTGTACAGATCCTGCAGTTGCCCAACAGCACACAAGCTCTCTCCTAATTTCCTGGGCTAAACTAATGCTGGGAATTGAAAACCATAAAGTACACTTGCAATTCAGTGATTTTCAGAAAAAAAACTTTTACAAACTCATTTAAATTTTCTCTGTATTGTATGCATGCTTCAAACTTCTTTTCTTTTTTTTTCTTTTTTTTTCTTTCCCACAGTTTTAAAAAAGGTATTTTTACATGTTTAAGTCACAGAGGACTGAGGAGAATGTTGAAACATTACCCAAAAGACGTGTGGCAGGTATTTCCATTATATTTACACTACATGAAAATGGAGGGTACACGGGACATGATTCATTCACGAATAGAACCTTTAATTACTAAGAATATATCAAATTACCTTTGCTGCAATTATTGAAATTCCTTCACCTTACAAGTGAACTTGATTTCAAGTGCCAAGAATCTTCCCAGTGAGTTTTCCCATCAAATATTTCATAAATAAAAAGTTAAATACATCTGCTAAAAGAGGACAAGTAATAGTATAATCCGTTTTATTTTTAAAAGGCGTGTAATTTCTGCAAGTACTAATATTAATAATATAACCACTAAGTTTAAATGTGATACTGTTTATATCTTACCTGCCAGTCTGCTTATCTAGCATCCACAGTAGCTGTATATACAGATGACGTTGCTTAACACAAATTGGTTAACATGAGAACTAAAGTATTTGAGATTGGTTTTAAAACAGTCAAGTAGAAAATGATAATTACTGCAATAAATACTGATTTTCTTCAGGGCATCCATGTCATATTAGAAAAAATTCAGTGTCTTAACTCTACTTAATTAGGCAACTCATGTTTTCACTGCTGAAATGGGTTAAAAGTAGGCTATGAATTTGTTAATTAACTAAATGCTTTCTGGCATTTCTGACATAGTTATGTTCTGGAAAGAAGGAAGCAAAAAAATAAAATCTCAGTACATAACACAATAGAAGCATAATGATGAAACCATCTTTCTAGATAAATATATTATTTTTCATTGCTAAAACTGAAATTCTCACAAAAGAAACAATGACAACAAGATCTTGTTCCCCACTAGCTTTTAGAATTATTTTTAAACACTAGATTATTAGCAAAGGTAAAAATTATTGAAATGGGTATAGTTTCAGAATGTTTCAGCATCAAGCAAGTTTTGCATGCAGCTCTGAATAGCAGAAATAGCAATTTTGGTGGCTGGATTTTTTGGCTCGCAGGTTCTTTTCCTCTCCTCCTTTATTGGGTTACAGACATTTTGGATGTGACTGTTTTGAAGGTTTGGGTTCTGGCAGTATTAAAATCCCTTACTGTCAGGAAATTTTATTGCTACAGTTGAGCGCTGCAATGGATGGCTGTATTTGGGAAAAGTTCCTATTGGTGTGAGGACTAGTACCTCACCAGTACTTGTAGATCACAAGCTTGAATGGATCTATGTTCAGTGGATAGCCAATATACAATATGGAATTTTTATTTGGATGGTACAATTTAATTCTTTTTGTCTCTGCATTTAAACAAATAACAGAATCCTATTCCCTTTCTTTCTGATAGTCAATGCCCTCTCTCTGCTGTTTCTGTGTTAAGGAAATTTAATGAGGTCTTTACATTCATTGTATAATGGAATTAATCTTCTTTAAATCCAGCCTTGAGAGCCCCAATCATACTTGCACCTTGGTAAGAGCTCTGTTAGTCTTTAATGACCTTTTCCTGTTCATACGTATTCCTTTTTACACAATAAATATCTTTAATGCCATCAATGACACAATCTCTTTTGCCCTATCATTTCTGTGACTCACCACATGAGGAAAGAGCTAATCCTCATAAACATCCCTATTCCTTGGCTCTACATTAATGCTTCCCAAGAAAGACCTCTCTGGAAATGCTAGAAGGCATTACAAATGTCAAATATGATGTTACAAATTATTAAGAATGGACTTGAGAATCAAGTAGAAAATGTGTCACATATCAGAAAACTATTTTATGAAGTCCTGAAAAAATTCAAGCTTTAAATACGACTTCAAATATAGTTACTGTGGCTCAGAAGAGTATGACAGAGTAAGGTCATAAGGGGTTATGACACATAAAGGGACAAAAAAAATGATCCAATCCAGGGACCAATTCTCTATGAGGCATAGTGGGTGAGGAACCTATTGGGCAAAAAGAATCTAAAGGAATCTAAAAGTAACAAGGAGAGGGATGATATGTAAAGATCTCTGCAGTCATTGGGGTTACAATGGGATGTTTATAGAATAATTAATAGCCATTTCATCCTGAGAACTAGTAGACATTTAGAGAACCAATTGTAGTACAAGCAAAAGGAAGCAAATGCATCCTGCAAATAAAAAAATTCAATCTGTGTCTGAGGATACTGTCAAGTACAAACAGATTCCGAAAAGATTCAAGAGGCATAGGTCCAGGTCTTCATCTTTCTGGATGTCCAGTTCTCAGTATAATATCACCATGGTCAAAGAAAACTCCTAATAATTCTGCCTACTTGGGTATCCCATTATTTACCAATACATGACCAACACAAACACTAAATCATTGGAATTTTCTCAAAAATCTAACTGTCAGGTTTTCATGACTATTATTTATGTCTTATTGCAAAATTTGAACTAAAGGAATTATCTTTCTGCTCAAACACTTGAAGTTTTTAATCTTGATCCAGGCCTTGTTCTTAGGTTATTCATTTAAACCAAAACAAAACAACAAACCACAAACATTTTGTGTGCCTGAATTCAGACCTCAGGTTTATCATTCTCTTCTCAGCGCCTGTGGAAATCATCCCAGTCCTCTTACTCATACTGGTAGTTTTGAAATAATTTTTCATTAGGTCCTCATCCTAAGGCTTTAATCCTAGGATTTAGGTAAGTACTCTGATTATTCCTGCCAAAGGAAAAGTCTCCAATAGACTGTCTTATCTATTCATCCTCATAGCTATGTCCTGATTACTGAGATATCATCTTCCATCACACTGTTAAATAAAACCTTACCCTCCTCATATCCTTCATAATGCTACTGGAAAGATATAAGGTATTGCTTTTATGTCTAATCTTTGTCTATTTATAATACAAACAACCCACAATATTATTACTAATAAAAGTAATAGTAATATTATGGTAAATATAGGAATAATGTTTAAAAGTAATTACATAGTGCACACTACAAATACAGATAAATCTCAAAAAAAGATCTATTTTTATTTTCAGTTTTATTAAGATAGACCCAAAAAATTACTTGATTAACTTCTCTGTTTACAGTGGTTCTCACAAAAGGAAAAGTCACTGTCTTTCAATCTTGACTGGTCTGAAGACCCTAAACCAGGTAATTAAAAAATGTCTAGGGATTTTCCTAAGGATTACCTTATACTGTTCTTGTTCTTAGATTTTCCTGAAACTCCCAGACTAATAAAAGACATGTCTTTCATTGAAAAGGGAATACTACTTATTTCAGTATTATAATATTTCTTGTTGTTTTTAAAGAGCTCTTTTAGAACAGCGGAATCACAGAACATTCGGGTTGTAAGGGATATTTAAAGGTCATCTAATCCAACCCTTCAGCCATGGGCAGGGATACCTTCCGCTAGACCAAGTTGCTCAAAGCCCCATCCAACCTGGCCTTGGACACTTCCAGGGATGGGGAAGTCACAGCTTCTCTGAGCAACTTTCAGTGCCTCACCACTCACACAGAGAAGAATTTCATCCTAATATTTAATCTAAACCTGATGTCTTTTAGTTCAAAGCCATTCTTCCTTGTTCTTTTACTCCATGCACTTGTCAAAAGTCCCTCTCCAGCTCTCTTGTAGCTCCTTTCAGTAATGAAAGGGACTCTAATGTCTCCCCAGAGCCTTCTCCAGGTTGAATAACCCCAACTCTCTCAGCCTGTCTTCATAACAGAGGTGTTGCAGGCCTTTGGTCACTCTTGTGGCCTTCTCTAGACTCACTCCTTATGCTGGGGAACACAGAGGTGGGTGCAATATTCCAGGTGGTTCTCAGAGTAGAGGAGCAGAGTAGAGAATCACCTCCCTCACCCCACTCTCCACGCTACTTTTGATGCAGCCCAGGACACATATGGCCTTCTGGTCTACAGGTACATATTGCCAGCTCATATCCAGCCTCTCATCCGCCAGCACCCCAAAGTCCTTTGCCTCAGAGTTGCTCTTGATCTGTTTATCCCCCAGCCTGTACGGATACTGGGAATTGCCCTGACACACGTACAGGACCTTGCATTTGGCCTTGTTGAACTTCATGAGGTTCACACAGGCCCACTTCTTCAGCCTGTCAAGGTCTGTCTGAATGTCACATTCACCTTTATCCTTATTCCACCATATCATCATCTTGGTGTCATCTGCTGAAACATGCAGAGGGTGTGCTTGATCCCATTGTCTACATAATCGATGAAGATATTAAATAGTGTGGGAGGCATGTCTAAAGGCACGAGGAGTGTGCTGGGGCAGTGTGGCCCAAGAGAGCATGCGCCGTCATTGATAACTCTATTGGCTAAAGAAGTCACATGGTATGTAAGGATAAAGAAGCGCAGATTTTGAAATAAAGCTTCTTTGTTCACACCACCACGAGGAACATACTTCTTCCTTGTTATACAAGGACTGCATCAAGCCACAAATAGTATTGGTCCCAGTATGGCATCTTGAGGGACACTACTTGTTCCTGATTTTTACTTGAACACTGAGCCATTGACTGCAACATATTAGTTATAGCAGTCCATACAATATCTTATCCTTTTAGTAGTCCATCTATCAAATCCATTTTACTCCTATAAATCAGGATGCTCCATGGGACCATATCAAAGGCCCTACAGAAGTTTAGGTAGACAACATCCACAGCTGTCCTCTTGTCCAATGATGCAGTCACTTCATTGTAGAAGGCCGTGAGATTAATCAGGTGTAACTTCCCCTTGGTGAAGCCATGCTGGTTGTCCCTAATCAGCTTCTTGTCTTTTGACATGTCTTCCAGTGGGATGCATTCCATGATCCTACTGGGCACAGAGGTGAGGATAACTGGTCAGTAGTTGTAAGGGTTGTCTTTTTTTGTTCTTTTTAAAAATGAACATGATTTTTCCCTGTTTCCGGTCACTGGGACTTCACCTGATCGCCATGAGTTTTCAAACACGATGAAGAGCTTGGCAACTACATCAGCTAGTTCTCCCAGAAGTCTGGGAGGCCTCTCATTGCGTCCCATGAACTTATGTATGTTTATATTCCTCAGGTGGTCTTGAACCTCATCTTACCTACAATGGGAGGGACTTAGTCCCCCAAATCCCCACCTTGATGTTCAAGAGTTTGAAAGGTATGGGTAAAGAAATTAACACTGAACAGTGAGGAAAAATATTATTGAGTACCTTGCCCTTCTCCATGGTTCTTCTGTCTTGTTTAGCAGTGAGATACATTTATATAAACTGCATAAATCAGCACGTGATGGAAATACCTTAAATCAAATACACTAAGAAAAGGAACACCGTAATTGGTATTGAATAAAATTTACAATTTTTTAACTAGTAAATTGGATTTCTTAAGCTAACCAATACACACAGCTATGTCCCTAAGCTTACAATTAAATGAGGATAAAATTATGTGTAATGAATTGATAGCATTGTACATTGTAAGTCACTGAAAATAAGAGGTTTAACATGTAGCTGGTTGAACAACTCTGAGATTACATCACTTTACTTTGCATAATTTAAAAAAATGAAATAATAAAGCTTCTTAGACTATCTGACAATAAGACTTTTGAAGAACCTTAATGCACTGGCATGAGACAGTGATAATTATGAAAAAAGCAGAAAATGTAAAATTATCATACGTAAACCTGTAAAAAGGCAAACTGCCTTACACAGATCAAACGTGCCTTTAACAAAGCTGTTTTTAAAATCATTCATCTGGGGCTACTTCTGTTCAGAAATATGTAAAGGAAAAAAATAGGGTGTTAAATTGGAAAAAATATTAAACAATATCATAACATACTAAGACCAGAACCAGTTGAACAACCTTCTCTAGCATCATATTGGAGGTTTTGGGATAAAGAGCTTGTAGCATGAAGAAGAGACATAATCAGTAAACCGAAAAGTCAACAAAAAATTATGAAAATACCTTAGAGCCTTATGATACCAAAAATTAGAAGAAAAACAGAAATGATCCTATAAACATTGCGTTTATGTTTATTATTGTCATAAACTTTTAACATCTCTGAATGAACTCTTTCCATGCTAAATTCCTTAGACAGATCCCCCATTTCCTAGGAATTATCAGAAGCTTTGTTTTATACACTTGTTCACAACTGCTAGGATTGAAAAAAATAATTCTCAGAAGAAATGAAAGCAAAAGATTTGCTATAACAGATGAGACGAAAGTTATCATTGTAACAGAGATCTGTCCCTGGACCAGCTAGAGGAGAAAGTGTATATAAAACAGGAGATACATGCAGAAATCCTGGTACACCATTACATCCTCCAGCAGTTCCATCTTCCTAACAATGAGTTGCATTCCCATCATATTTAGTAACCATGAGTAATTTTACCATTCATGAACTTAAACATATCTAACCTTTGCCTCCATGATACCCTATGCACCACATAGCTAGAAGATGTATGAAAAATTACTTCCTTCTTGCTAATTTTCAGCCTGCTACCTGATTACTTCTTACAATAAAAGAACAAGCAGTAACACAATGAAAATGTAAATAATTGTTTCTTATGGACCTACATGCCCCCTGGAGCAGTAATCACATCTCAGCTGCTAGAAAGTAGCAGATGTGTAATAGATGTTTTGTGTCATGGTCCTGTTACCTGGGACTATCTCCTTCCTGATTAGTAATGATACACCACAACAGAATAACAAATGCAAAAAAAAAAAAAAAAAAAAGACTCAATGAACTCAACGCTTTAAAGATTTCAGACACACAATAAGTTGTTACGGGACTTGAACTCTTCTGCTTCCAGTGGAATTGCTTTCCAGCTAGAGTGAATTTTGAGTTCATAAGCAAGAAAAAGGATAGTGCACCACAGGACACTTGTAATGAAGTGTCCCAACAAACCTCAGGTGCAGTACTTAATTCCAGACCAGTGCAGCACCCCTGTTAATCCAACCCCTGTGCCCCTGAGGATGAAGAGCTGTGTCAGGCAGTGCAGTGGCTTTCATTTTGTGGACAAATGGGGTAAGAGGGAAAGCAAAATTATTTCTAATTGACACCTGTATGTGGAATTGGGTCTTGGAGGTGAAAGGCTAGTGTGATAATTCTCTATTGCAGCCCAGCTCCAGCTACACTTATTTCTGCACCTAGATGGATAATGACCGGACTATGGAAAGGAATAAGTGGTAAAGTCCAAACTTTACTACAGAAATGAGAAAATAATCATCTTCCAATTAATGGAAAAGTGCAAGCAGAAAAACAGGACAAGAAAAAGTAGTTACCTTACCTAGTAGTCACACAACAACATGCTGTATTCCAGGTCCAAATTATTTGATCAGAGTAAAGTTATATACTCTAAAAAAACTCTGTCAAAATCAGAAGGATAAAAGAAAAGAAGGTCACCATTCTACTACATTAAATATAACAAGGTTTATATGAAATAGAAACCATAAAAACAAAATATACTCTCTTATGTGAGAAACAAAACCCAAAATGGGCTGAAATTGACCCTGCTAGTCACAGTGTTTATTGTTTCTACATCAGACATTTCTTTACCAGATAGGCTATTCTGTAGAAGATTAAGCTAGTTTAGTGTAATAGAAAAATAGTGTATAAAAAAATAAAGGAGAACAACAGCATCTTGAAAGAAAAAAAGTCTCATAAAGCAACAGTTACCCTGCAATTGGCAGAAAATAACTTTTGTATCTCATATGAAGCATTCTGAAAAGAGACCCTGCATATGGAATAGTCTGCCCTAGGAAATAGTGGAATCACCATCCTCGGAAGTATTCAGAAGGTTTGTGAATGTGGCATATGGGACATAGTTTAGTGGTGAACATGGTGGAGCTAGGGTCATGATTAGACTCGATGATCTTACAGGTCTTTTCAAACTTTAATGATTCTGTGATTTTATGTGGGATAGGATAAAAAAATTAGTTATTTTCCAAAATCTAAACCTCAGAATTCTGTTTACTACAGTCACAACAGTGTGGTTTTATATGTTAGAACAACAGTTTTCTAAAGTAGTTTAGGATATACTGATCATGGTTTTTGCTTTTTTTGCTATCCATGTCCAAACAGAATTTTGTCTAACAGCAGTGTACACTCCAGTAGTAAAGAGACAAAAAATTTTCAGGAAAGGAGGGATTACTAGGATTTGGAAAGAAATCCATTAGCTGGCAAAGATTATGTTTACTTTGTTCCCTCACTGGAGTAATGTAACTGTCAGGTGTTAAACTAGAAACAAGTCCAAGTTTTGCAACTGTGTCTCCTGAAGAACTTCTAAAGGCAAAGCATATGTAGATCTAACCACTGGCTACCAACAGCTATCAACAGGAGTCAAATTATGATCTCTCCTGAAAGGCAGCTGTGAAAGGAGACTTTTACAAGGGACTTCAGCACGGGAACAGATGAAAAAAGTGAGACCAGGAGGCTGTGTCATCCCGTAGCTGCTGTACAGCACCTGGCCTGTAACAGCATGTCCTGCTTATGTCTCATTTATCACTGAGCAGCTGAACCATTTATCAGTTTTATACAACATAGGTAAGCACAAAAATGCATGTCCATTCAGACTAGGGTTTCTTATGGTGACCAGGTGCTTAGGGAAAGGGGGTGAAGAGACAGGGTGGTACTGTTCTTCCTGGTACTGCCAGACAGCCTTCCAGCTGCTGGTAGCTGGATGCTACCACATGTCCTCAGGAGGCATTTATATCTACATCTTCATCTGGATACATCCAAGGATGTATGTAACACGCTTAAAAGCAATTTATAACTTTCTTCTCTACTGCATGAGGACATGAGCTCTACAACTTAAATCATATGAGAAAAATTGGGGGGTTTTGTCTGTTCTGAACCTGATGACTCCTAATGCCAACAAGAATAGCTCTCCTGGCTCCTCTGGGATCAGCTTTCATATGCCACAAAGTCTCATGCAGCTCATGTCCTTAATTGTGAACTCTGCTGAGTACTGCAGGGAAGCAGTTCTGCCCGTTCACCCATTCTTTGTCAAATACTGACCATGGTAAACTTTATCACACATCTCAGGTTTTGTTGGTTTGTTGTGCTTGGGTTTTTTTGGTTTGTTGGTGGGTTTGGGGGGTTTTTTTGGTGGTTTTTTGAGGTTTTTTTGTAGGGATGGTGGTGGTGAGGTTTTTTTGAGGAAACCTACAAATATTAGAAAATTTTCTCTTCTGGCCTAAATGAAAAGCTGGATTTTCATTCCAGGGGTACAGTAGGCATTGCTGTAAACATTTCTTGGTGGACTTATACTGTGATCTGGAATCATTATCATTTTATATACACCTCTTTTTTTTCTGTACATCCTTGCCCAGAAAAGAAATATTGAGGTCAAGAGAGCCTTGGATCCTGTCAACATTCTTTTCATTTCTCTCTTGTGGCCACAAGAGTGTGTTTTCTCTGTCTATCTGGTTTAAATAAGTCGTCTTAAGATCTAGTTTTAGTATTCAGGCTGTACATATAAATACTTAATTAAAAGGTCTAAAAAAATTTTTTAATAGAAATTCTTTGTGGCATAGCAATTGTACAGAAATTCTTAGCCTGGCAGACTCAATACTAACAAAATATTAATATCACATTCACTAAGAACTAAAATGCATTTTAACTTAGTAAATTTCTATTAATTATTTCTAGCTGTACTCTCAAGCATCAGTAAGTTTGCACACATTCTTAGGTGGTCCTGTTTGCATATACCATTTCTGGGGAAGGGTTAATTACTGCTCAGTGTTAATTAGAATGATGTATCCTTATTGTTATATTGAATGTCAAAAGTAATTTAGGAGGGTATACTGACAAGAAGAATTTCTGTTCTAGAACAAAATATATAGGTCTATTTATAATACAAAAACTGAAAAATATGAGTGAAATTATAACATAATATTCCCAGAATCGGCCATCCTCCTTCAGAGTTTAACCAATCCAAAGAAATAATAAAAAGACCTATATTCAAATGCAACATTTAAAAGAAGTTGACAATTTTATTGGCTATGAAAGCAGTATATGCCCTTATAGCACAATAATATTAATATTTCTAAATTGGTTCACTTAGTTTCTGCATTAGGTAAAAAAATTACATGTTTGTGTACAGAAATTAGACTTTTACATAAAGTAATCAGATTCTTAGTCAGTCCTATGCCTGTTAGCATTCATTTATTTGAATACATGCATTTAGTTTTTTGGTGAATACATATGTTCACAATATATCACTCCAGTGATACTCAAAAGTAGTCTTATTAACTCTCTACAAGCAATGGTGGAAACAAAATATAATTTTGTAAATTATATTTCTGTACTTATTTCAGAAATAATAAATAAATTATTAAGGAATTCTATTACTATTTTTGTTTTGGAACATTTCAGCTATACAGCTATGAATCAAGAATTTCACAATGTTTTCCAGAGTATTAGGAGTTCTTTCCTAATCCCTTCACAAAATGTTTTATATCACCTTTTCTGAAAACATTGAGGCACCAGATCTTTCCCATAAAGGTCCTTCACAGAATTTAAAGATAATGTAAAGAAAATGGAACAATAAAAAATAGAGATAAAACTTTTGGTCATATTAGGAGTCTGAGCAAATAAATACACATTCATTACATTATGTTATCCATAGAAGTGCAGGCAGTTATTTTTACTGGGCAATGTTCAGTAGGTAAGTTTCAGAATACTGACCAATAGAAAAAGATTTAATTTGAAAAAAGAGTTTGGAGGCAATCAACAAGAACTCTAAGGTTTCTTATGACACAATGTATTAACCATCAAAATCTAACTACGAATATGAAAGATTAATCTCAGTGTGAATGGATGCACATTATCTACAGTACTTTGAATCTACTAGATTATCTATACCTGAGAAAGTGAATTTCCCCAGAGAAAATAGTTTTTACCAGTTAGGAAGATTTCAATAAATACATGTTGCAATGCACAGATGGAAAGTTTGTACTGAAACTACTGCGAACACAGCTGTCATCCATCCTGTAAGGGATGTGGTGTCCAGGAGACCCCTGCAGAGAGGAGATAGTGGACTGCACATCTGCTCCAGAGATTGTGGCACCTCTGGGGGTCACAGAGGAGCAGACATAGGTCCTTAGCAGGCTGTTCTGTAGGTACATTGTCACAGGCCATTTTAACTACCATTTTCCTTTCTACCTACTTGTATCTATGCACAGGCCAAATATATCTTATGAGTCATAAAGTGCACATATTTTTAGGCACGTATCTTGGGATGTAAAGGGGAGCTGAGGGAATAGCAATAACAGTAAAACCTGCAGCAACAAGTATGTGTTAGTCTGACATTAATGGGTACAGTATGGATTTTGTGTCATTTTGCCAGAATGTAGCAGGAGTGTCAAGGAAAATTCAATTTACCGCTATACTCTTGCAAGAATATCTGCATAACAAAAAGGTCAAGTGGTCCAAAAGAATATCTTTTAACATATTAGAGCTGAGTGGTTGTGTGAAGTCTAGCTAGCAAAACTCACTGTATCCCACCCAGCTTACCCCAGCATTAAATAAAATGGTCTATATTCTGCTGCCCTAATCTTTTAAGTTACTTTTTTTTTTATTAGAAAATTAGAAGTGAAAATGGATCTAGAAGAGATGATTTGTGACAGCCATGGCAGATTGTGCATCTGACAAGTGTAAGCTCTAAGAATAAAAGAGCTTTTGATAATTTTATTCCAAGTGACATTCGATGGGATTTAGGCTTCTACATTGCTCAGACACTTTTGAAATTTTTCCCTATAAAAGGAAAAAAATAGAATCCATTCATCAGATGAGAAAATTTCAGTCTTAGCTCCAAGCTGAAACAGTTCCCTTAGAGAGGCAGCTTCAAGAGGTAACAGTGGTTTATACCAGGAATGACACAGCAAAAAAGTTTTCCAAGCTGAGGAAAAACCTTCCCTTCTTCTACCACTCAAAGACTCTTGTCCAGACTGTGAGATGTTTGGGAGCTTTTGTTTCGGTGGGCGACGGTCTTTCACCCTCCTACTGAATGGTGATGGAGTGCGGATCAGAACTATACTGTTTTCTTTTCAGAGCTGAATGTTAAGATTTAAAACACAAAAATAAATAGGTAGAGAAAGCAACAATAAAAGCAAAATGATCATGCAAATTACTGAAAAAATTTTACTAAATGTAGCGGAATCACTGCATAAGTGGATCATATTTCATTTTGTGTTTTATTTGTTTCAAAAATATCTAAGTAAATTGCAATCCACTCTGACCTTTCAACCATCATTAAAAGCATGTCAGAAAACTCCAAGATGGTAACTTACAGAAAAAAAGTGCTGTAGAGAAAAGTCAAGAAGTGCAATCACATGTAGATAAGATACATAAACTAAAAAACATTTATGCTACCCATAAAAATCTTAATCTACTTAGGTCCCTTTGGATCTGTTTTTTGTCATTCTTTGCTCTATGGAGATACTTAGTCAAGTGTGGAGAGGATGTAAGGTTAGGGTAAAGACAAATTAAGTCTCTTAAACTACAGAGGAAAGGCTGTTCAGGTGGAAAAGTGGTTTATATTTTTAAACTAAGGGATTTAGCCACATAGTTCCCATTGAAATTAATTAGAAATGAGCAAATTATTCTCTCACCTTGCCTAAAGAAGCCTCAAGCATACAATATAAATGAGAAAAAGGATGGGAGGAGGGGAAGAAAGTGAAAGCCCCATAAACCTTTTAAAGAAAAGTAGTCTAAGCTTAATGTATGTTTCAGTTGTAAGAGTCAAAAGATTTGGATGCTTTGTGTAATTTAACGCATACCAATACACAGAGCTTATTAAGAGTACTCAAGCCTCTTGGGTTACTTTATAAGCATGAATTACTTCATAAATCTACCCTGTAGCGTAAGGTGTATGCAGGCACACGGGGGGACGTGGGGGGGGAGGGGGAAAGACAATAAACAGAAAAAAAAAAATTGCAAATTGAAATTTAAGGTTGTAACATCCCCTAATTTTTTTCTCATATATTGGTATAAAGCCAAATATTAAATATCAGCTTTCCTTCTTGCAGTATAAGTTAAATACTGATATACAATGGTACTTCCTTTCCTTGGAAATTCAATGTCAGTTCTAGATATTTACAGTGGAAAACCTTGAAGATCAGGATCCCAAAAAATGCCCAAATCTTTACCGATTAGTTCACCAGACAAAAATCTGGATTTTGGTATTGTTTCCATTTCCATTTGGAGATACTGGTACATCTTCATATATAATAGATTTAGCTATAAATCGGATGAGATTAAATAGTGCCTCCTCATCGTTAAAAATAATAATGTATTTCCTAAAAAGTTTATCATGGTCACTGAACTGATCATTTCTGAAGCATCATCTGAGCCATGGCCTTCCTTGAAAGTGATGGCCTCTTTCCAGCAGTCACTTCAGGTAAGCAGCAAACTGAGTTTTACAGGGCACTCAATAAAACTCTGTCATGGATGTTGTATACATTTTCCCTGTTACTTTGAAACTCAATTCACATTCCTTTTATGTCCCAAGCCTTTCAATTACCAGAGTCTGCTTCGAAATATATAATTTTGAATAGTCAGTCTCTTGGTAGGTGAGATTTTATTTGAGTTTTGTGGAAGAAAAAAAGCAACAACTTGTAGTTCTAGTATATTTTCACTAAATATGTCTTTTTTAACCACTTGTTCCCAGTAACAAAAACATACATCTTTATTCCTCTTAAAATTTATAAATTCATCTAACTAAAAGAGGGAGACCTTATCAGGCAATACAGAGTATGTAAAAAGCAGAGGAAGAAATCACATAACAGAGTATTCATTTACGATAATATGTTTTTCTACTAAAAAAATTACTCTTCCAAAATCAGGGATCAAATTTTCATCTTGTTTTCTTGTCTCCCTTTTTTTCTGGAATGTCACAGTGTTTTCTGAAATCCAGTAACCCAGAAAAAATACGAAAATGTCTTTTCTGGTTTTCCATGTCAATTTCTATGCTGATATGTTTTATTTTCATTGCTATAAGCAGGAGGCACTTCAAAGCCCTCTTCAGAACCATGGCACTGTCTTTATGTGTCCATGCTATTGCTTTTATTCACCTTGTACCTCTGTAGTGGGTTGACCCTGGCCAGATGCCAGGTACCCACTAAAGCCACTCTCCCACTCTCCCTCTGTAACTGGACAGATGAGAAAAAAAGAAACAGCTAAGGATTCACGAGTAGAGATAACAACTGGGAGAGGTCAGTTACTGACTACCTTCATGGGCAGAACAGACTAAAAGTGGGGATAGTACTTAACTTTATTACTAACAGAATAAGAGCCAAAGAGAAAGAAATAAAACAGTCTTAAAATCACCTTCCCCACACCCCTCTTTCCTTCCATGTGCTTCTTCCTCCCTCCCCCCAGCAGTGTAGGGGGACAGGGAACGGGGGTTATGATTAGTTGCTGTTTCTGCTGCTGCTCAGGGAGAGGAGTCCTTCCCCTGCTCCTGTGGGGTCCCTCCCATGGGAGACAATCCTTGATGGACCTCTCAAATGTGAGTCCATCCTCGGGCAACAGTTCTTCCCAAACTGCTGTCCCGTGGGTCACTCCTCCATGGGTTGCAGTCCTTCATCAATGAGTTGTACTGATGTGAGTCCCCCACAGGGGCCACAAGTCCCACCCGGGAAAAACCTGCTCCGGAGTGGCCTTCCCTCTCCACAGGCTGCAGGTCTCCAACAGGACCCTGCTCCATCTTGGGCCTCCCACAGGGTCACAGCCTCCTTCATGCATCCACCTGCTCCAGCATGGGTTCCTCCATGGGCTGCAGGTGGGTCTCAGCACCCCAATGGTCCTCCATGGGCTGCAGGGCCACAGCTGCTCCACCATGGTCTGCACCACGGGCTGCAGGGGCCTCAGCTCTGGCAGCTGGAGCACCTCCTGTCCCTCGTTCTGCACTGACCTTGGTGTCTACTTTGTTGTTCCCATGTTCTCACTCCACTCTTCCCTGGCTGGAATTCCTTCTGCACCACAACTTTCTGTTCTTAAATATGTTATCACAGAGGTGTTACTATTATCCTGACTGGCTTGGCCTTGGCCAGTGACAGGAAGTCCATTCTGGAGCCAGCTGGCATTGGCTCCACCGTTCTGGGGAAGCTTCTAGCAGCTTCTAACAGAAGCCACCACTGTAGCTCCCCACCACTACCAAAATCCAGCCATAGAAACCCACTACAACCTCTCACCAAAACATTATCTCTTAGGTAATAACAACAGCACTAAGGATGACTATCTAACCAAAACATAAACAAATTCACGTTAAGGAGTCAGACGTTCACTCCACCATAGTGAGTCCCAACAATGCAAATACAGAACGATTTCCTGTAGGTTTTCAAGTCGGAAAAGTCCTTCTTATCACCATCGGTCCATGGGTCCACACTTTCAAAGATCAGACCTACATCCTTGGTTATGCTTTATGCATCGCCATAGCTGACTATGCTAATGAATTCCAAAATAATGTACAAGAAAAATGAGTATAAATATGTAAGGACAAGAAGGTAGTCCTTTTGAATTTCTCGTCCCTATGCTCAGGATAACAGTCTTCTTCAGAATAAAGGGCATGGATCAACTGGGGAAAAGTCATTTTCACTTTGTAGTATTTCAGTGACTTTTTTCTGAAACCAAAATTTGTTAAATGTGTTCTGTACTGTGATAAAAATCTATTAAGGTCAATCTGTTACAAAAAAAATGCTGAAAAGTCAAAACCAATGGTAATTTTTACAACACAAAGATATTTGTATATAAGTTTAAAGGTAAGGAAAGCAGAACTAACAGATGAGATTTTACAGCCAGTTCAAAATTTGGAGCTGAAACGTAGCTTGATGTTATTCATCATTCTTTCAGAATTTTATTTAAAAGAAAAAAATTTTAAAATTGTACATGTTTAACAATGTGGTTATTTGTAAGCTATGCTAGGTGTATTAAAGAATGAATAAAAGATGCCATCCCTGCCAGAAAGAACATATGATCTAATTCTATGTCACCCAGATGAAAACAACAAGGTAAAACAGGGCAGGAAGAGATAACCTTACAAGATCAAACTTACACAATGTATTGGAACTGTTCGTGTTTCCTGTTATCTTATCTATATGTTACATAGTGATCATCATAACTGGTCTACTCTGGCCTCCAATGGGGAGGCCTGGAGACACACCATCTATGACGCTGCTGCTTCCTTTGAGAACGCACGCACGATCACTCTTGAGGAGAAAAGACAACGCAGAAAGAATCGTGCCTTGCAGAATATACCACCTAAGGAGTCTTTCTGCTGTGCCTTTTGTAATCGGACATGTCTATCTCATATTGGCCTTATTAGCCACCAGTGTGCCTGTAACAAATGTGGATAGAGCCTTTTCCAAATCTTCATTCCCGAAGCCTAGCCATGATGATGATGATGATGATGATGATGATGATGATGATGATGATGATGATGACGATGATGATGATGATGTTACTTAGTTTTCTTGCCTGGTCTCATTTCTCATTTCCTGTTTGATGTTATTGTGGGGTAAAGAAAACTTGACTGATGTCTCTTGGATTGGAAAGGATTTGTGTCTTCTGAAAAAGGAGGAAAAAGGATGTTTTGGCTTACAGAACTAGGGAGACCTCAAAGAAACTTCAAAGGACCCAAGGAATAACTGGGAAAATTAATGGAACCTAGAAATAAAAGCTGAGCAAGGAGATCTGATAGGTAGGTCCAAACAAAACTGTGCATAACTGGAAGATGTCATGATATAAAAAGGCCAGTAAAAGGATAGACTTTTGATGAAGTGGAAAAAGAACTGACAACAAAGACAAAAGGGATGAGTATCCTGTGGAGAAAATGACAGTGCACAAATATATGTTTTGATCTACCACAATATTAGTGGTAGGTGGATATACAAATGGACTCACCAAGGAAAAATCAGAAACACCTCAACTCCTCCAAGACTGCAAAAATTACCAGAGGAAATTGTCACTGATGCCATGTTTAGGAAAAAAAAAGGTCTTGGTAATTTTATTTGTATAGTTATTCATTTTTAACACACTAAATTTGATCTTGAGCCTGTTTGCAAATATTAAAGGAAAAAAAAGAAGAATGAAAACAGAAGTCTGAATGCTTAGTTCTATTAAGTTTAGCAGAAAAGAATCATATCATTTCTTTCCTCATATGAATTCAGAGTAATAGATTATTTTCAAGTCTTTGTCATAGGCTTACTGTTTTGCCTTTTGTCAGTTCCCCTTTGCCTCTGATACCCTATTTTTAAAAATGAGCAGTTCTTCCTCTAGTAAAACTGTTGATGAAATTAAAAACACTCGATACTTTGAAATACCAGTGTTTAAAATTTTTCAAAAGTACTTTATTGGGGTACAAATATAAATTTTTTTTGACAACAAAGGGAAGAGAGAATGGAGGATAGGGGAATAAAAATTAAAAGAATGTGGTCAACTAAAGACAAACTGGAAAAATTTGCTAATTCATGTATACATTTTGTAATTTACATTGACATATATATTTGCTCAACATCTCATGTACTGAAATCTCTTGCTTGTCCTATAACCAAACCATTTCTCCATCCTTTCTTCTGCTTCCCACATGTGTGTCAACTGCTAGCAACCAGATCAGAGCCTCTAGAAGACTTCCAGACTCTTTTCCCATCATACAGTGTGGTTTGCTGAAAAATAAAAGAAAATATTTAAAAACAGCAGACACAGCATAAACTACAAATAAAGAGTAGTGAAAGCAGGCACACTGAGAATGCAGGGGCACACTGGGGCTTGGACAGGAGCACTGGTTCCAGTTCCAGGATTCCCAATAAAAGAGAGACAAGGTCATTCTGAACAGAGTCTAACAAATGGCCACTGAGATGAGTAAGAAAATGAAGCATTTCTCCTGTGAGAAAAGGTTGAGAAAACTGGCTGTTCAGAAGGTTCAGGAAAATTTAACCCATGTGTAGAAATATCTGAAGAGAGGGTGCAAAGCAGGTGCAGCCAGGCTCTGTTCAGCAGCAGCCAGTGACAGGGCCAGAGGCCATGGGCACATATTGAAACACAGGAGGCTCCAACTGGTCATCAGGATGCACTTTTTACCTTTGAGGGTGACCAAACACTGGCACAGGTTGAGCAGAGAGCTTGTGAAGCCTCTACCCTTGGAGATATTCAAAAGTCACCTACACATGATCCTGGGCAATAATATCTAGATGGCTTGCTTGAGCAGGGGAGTTTGACCAAATGACCTCCAGTGGTCCCTTCCAACCTCAGCCACTCTATGATTCTGTGACTGAGGCTCGCAGTAGGAAAATGAAAAGGAAATTTGGATGTCAAATGAAACTAAAAAGACCAGTAGGGCTCCTGCAGAGATGTACAGTTTATGAAGACCATAGATTTTGTACAGAGACAAAGCAAATGTTTGGACTAAGATTAGGAGACTTTGAAAGGGTCAGATACTGAAATCTTATAAGATTACATCACTGCTTTCAACAAAAAATGAGTATAATTAAAAGAAACACAAAGAAGATATAAGGTGTAACTGCCAGACTAGCATAGAGTTTTGTGTAGTTAAAATTAGTCAGGTAGCAAAGGAAGTGGAGAAAATGACTGTAGCTAAGCGTTATTACTGGTTATAGCAAACAGAATTTTAAATTAATAAACATGAATATATTACTCCACTGTACATTGTGTAATAATGAGGAATGCTGATGTTTCTCATGCTCAAATGCTAGATCATGGAGCGACAAAACAATTCCTAGCAACGTAAAGTAATGTGCAGAAGCCTGGGAGACAACCTCAACTGAAGAAGTAGCCCAATGTGAAATTACCCAAATGATCTCATCAAAACTCTTTTTTCTAAAATGTATTGGGAAATCCAAACTTGCAGAAAGAAACAAAGATCAAAAGAGTATGTACATAAAACTTATTCCTCTTCATCTGTTCCGCTTAGAGGAAGAGATGCTTTCTGACTCTCAGAGAACTGCTTCCTAGTATTTTCAGTACTGAAGAGGGAAAATCCTGTCCATTCATTGTTGTTCTAGGGTGGGAACGGAGCTTCTTAGAGTAGGCCACATCCACACTCCCAGGAAGAGGAAGAAATACTGTCTACTTTCAACATGTGAAGAGAAACGTCTACCTAACATGTAAACTCTTTACTAATTTTCATTATCTGCTACCATCATTTGGTCCCAATCCTACAAGGAGTACGGAGCTTTGAGGTCTTAATTAGACCTTAGCGCAAAACTAGTCTCCATTTCGTGAACGCAAAAACAGGACAGGCAACAACTTTTGAGGTTTGGACTTGTTCATATAATTTAGTCCCTTCTAATATTTCATTTTCAAAAAGTGCAAAAAAAACAACACTTAAAACAGTATGCAGGGATGCCTCAGTTTTTATTCCATCCTCTAATATCCAAGGTCACTAGTCTGAAGCTTCTTTGTGACATGTGCTATAACTAAATATATGTACTAATTTGCATGGACTTGTGTTGCAAGACAAATGAATTTGCAAATCATTTACATCTACATACACAATTTGACAAATTTGCCCATTCTCAACTAACTTACTTTTAACTTGCTGCAGTCACTCAGAAATGGTAAATAATTATTACTTGTAAGTAGTGTACAGGGACTATTGCAGTCAACTTTGCAACTTAGACCACTGTTGGAGACTCAATACTGTGAGTGTCCTTGCTCCAAAAGAGTTTAAACAGGAAAGGATGAACAGAAATGAAACAGCAGCACTAGGCATTGATTTGCCTCACGTCATTCATCAGATTCATGTCCTCTCTGTTAGGCTCATGAAGCCTCTCAAGTGGTGAACATTTTTTTCCCTTTAATTTTCACATTAAACTTTCCTCAGTTCATTTTGTGCAATATCTTTTTAACTTTTTAAAATATCATTTGACAAATTTTGAGGATCTAAACATTTTTCCAACAGACATGTTTGTTAAATTAATTTCTAATTCAAAATGTCATGCTTTTGCACTTCATGCATTCAAAATGTCATATACAAGTGCCGTGGCAGCAGACTATGAAAATCTTGGCTTGTGGAAGAAAGATGGGAAGGAATATAGTAACAGATGCTCACACATATTTATAGACTATTGTACATAGAGACAGACACACAGCAGGTAAGACTAGGACAGAAAGGGATGCAGTTCTTCTCTGGAGCCTCTGTGTGATCATTTAGAACTGCTTAAATATCTCTGGTTAGAATATGACTTAAAGACTAATTACCAGTATGACTGGAAATTTCCATTTCCTGTCAGATAGCCAATGTTTCCACAACTTTCTAATAGCAGGTCTGCTGTCTCCTAATGACAAAGATGAGACAATGTCTCCCTGTTGCAAAGCATAGCTTACCACACTTTGTTTTTAACATTAGATTTGCTGATCTGCAGCAAGTCAAGCAGAGGAGGCCAAGGAAATACAGAACAATGTTACCATTTACTCCTAATGGAGTTCAAGGCCATTTCTTTGGCATGTTCCTGCTTCTCTACATAGCTCAGTGGTCCAAAACAGCCATAAAAATTATCTAATACTCGTGCATGGCAGAGTCCATATTCTTCTATTTCTCCACTCCGTGTTCCTCCTCACTTCTCCAGGCTGGAAAGCCAAACTTCTGAATAACTACAGGAGAGGCTTTGGAAGTTGCTGACAGGTGGCAAAGATCATAAAGACTGATTTGCAGTCTGCCATCATTTACCTGAAGCTACTTCAGTCACCAGTTTCTTCAGCTACAGCTCTAGAGTCTTCATAGAGTGTTTAAACACTTTTCTAATACTGCTTTTTAATTTAAACAGTAACAGGTGTTGGCAAGAAGATGCATTAAGTTTTTATCCATGGAGTAATTTTTAATAAAAAATGGTGTACAGTATTAAGATGCCTAGGAAACTATTGTCTAAATGGTTTCAATAACCTTCATCAAGATATTTATTTTTAAATATTCTCAGTCTGAAAGAGAAACATAAAACATTTACTACTCATAATGCAACTGAGGACTTCAGAAGAATTATTTTTGAGACAAAAATACCAGTAAACTTATAATTTTGCATATTGGCAGAAGAGTGGTGTTACAAATTTCCTCTTTAGAATCTGATTTTATTAACCAACAACAAAGAGCCAACAATTCAGAAACTGAGGTGGCTTCTCATACTATTTCATCATAGCTTTGAGTGAAAATAGGATTTAGCACCCTTCCCCTTAAATACAACCAAATGGTGGCAGAGAACAATAATGCAGACAGACAAAAAGTGACAACTTTCCTCACCTTAGGGCACTGCAAGACTATATTTCAAAAGATACAAAAAGATGAGAGAAAAGGTCAGTTTTTGCTGCCCCTTTTTTTTAAATATATATTTCTAGTCCTGAAATTCATCTGCAAAGAGAGTCTTACAAAAGAAAGAGGTCAAACACAAGAAGAAAGAAAAAGAAAACATTCTTCTGTTACATGCTACTCCAATAATTTTCATTATGTTAGAGTTTAGACACTAACAAAACCACTACTTTACACATTGAACTACTTGATACTAATGGTATAGCAGCCCCCAGTAAATAGTAGGGCCGTAGTAGCTGTGATTTGTCTATGTCTGCTTATGGCAATTCAAGATATAGCTGATAAGAGTTTTTCTGCTTGCTGCTGGTGTTGAGTTTGTTCTGTAAACTATGTCACAATGATCATGTTTCTTCCTGAAACCCTCAAGATGGATGTCTAGTATATCTGGCACTGTTTTTGTTATACATGTAAGCACTATAATTCCAAATTTCTGTAACATCACAAGGGAAAGCTGAATTATGACAGGGACATAAAAAAAATTGGCATAACTTTTGTGGACTCACGACCTCTTCTGGCTCTCACATCAGCTGTATGCCAGATCTTGTGTCAACCACAAAAGAAGGTACCAATCTAAATTAAAACCAAAGAACATAAAAAAACCTCTCAAGAATAGTTTCTCAAAGCAAATGGTTATTTCAGTCCATCTGTTATTAAGATGATATATTATAAATATACACCTTTTTGTATCTACATGTACCTACATATACGCATACACACCCCTGCACGCATGGACACACACACTTCATTTATCTGTATTCACATCTACATGTACTTATATCAAAATCTCACTGTCCAAAAGAAAGTAAAGAATAATCTAAGCTAAAAACCAAGGGGAAGAACTGGACCTCTTGGGACATTGAAGCATTAAGGTACATACTCTTAGGCACAAACTAATATTCCAGTTGTATCTCTGTGAGATCACACACAGGACCTTTTTCCTGACAGTTCATAAAGGGTTTAAACCTGAAAATCCTTAGGATACTTGTCTCAGTTTAAAGAGACTGGAATGTTTGCTAAGGAGGATGAGTTATGAGATAGGTCAAACTCCTCTCTCTCAGCAATTGTAAATCCAAAATTAAGAGGCTCCAATCAAGGGAAGTATGGAAAAAAGGAAGAAATAACAACCCTTTATTAAAATATATATATATGTTGGCAAAGACAGTAACAGAACACAAAAAAACCAACTAGACAGTAGTCCTGTACCCGAAAGTCCCCTTCAAAAAAAATAGAAACAGTCTGAATACTTCTCTGTCCTCTAGCACTGTTCTAATCACGGTTGGCAGGGTGCGCTGTTGGATCACTGGAGGTACAGAGCCTGCAGTTCTCGTGTTGGCCTGCAGGGGGCGCTGTTGGACTCTGGTGGTCACTGCATTGGGGTGTCTTGGTCATGGGACAAGCCAAAAATGGGGACCCTCTCTCAAGAGAAGAAGGGGAAAGAAGGGCAGTCCACCTCCCACGGAACTCACTGTTGTCTTTGGCTGATGGTGTTCAAGACTCCTGGTTTTTTTCCCAACGACCACAAAACTCTCCGATGAAATCACAGCAGGTTCAGGCTGGAGGCAGGAGCAACATGCAGGCAAGCCAAGGCGAGTGGTCAGAAATGACCAAGTCAAGAGTAAGAAAAACAGCCTCAAAGCTTTTCCAAACGCACACAGACTCCCCATCTCCATTCGAATAGCAAAACCAAAACTGTTCCCTCCTTTGTGAGGAGGGTAGCAGCAAAAAACTCCTCCTCCCTCCCCCCAGTCTTAGATGGGCCATTAGCCAAGAATGTAGATTTTGCCAGCCAGCTCTTTTGTACAATCAGTTGCCCCTTCCCCCTCTCCCACAGCAGGGCAGGGGAAAGGAAAAAATTCCTGCTTGAGTTTTCTTTGAACAAGCCAACTTATGACAGTACTACAAAAGTTTTTAAATCTTGGCCTGGACTATCATATTTTGGAAGTGACTACTGACTAGAGAGGCCAAATACAATGTAAGACACCAGCCCAAATACAGAATTTAAATCACCACTTCCATCATAGAAATAGAAACAAACAGGCATGTTTGGGGTTTGAATGTGGCCCAGTCTCTAATGCAAAGGAACTGAGTTCTGTGAGATATCTGAGTTTACTATTAAATTTGTTACCATTTATTTATATTAATTTGGGAATCTCCAAGTGTTTCAACAAAAATAAGGATCAAAACCTGGGAAGGAAAACAGAGGATGAGAGAACACACTCTTGACTTTACATACAAAATAATGCAAGAGCAAGGATATAGCACTAAATGTTCAAGAAAGAAAGGAGAGGGGGAACAAACACAAAATGAAAACAGGAAGCATACCTTTGTGGTGAGATGTTTCTGAAGTTTACAGAAAAATCTACTCCTTGTGGTTTACTGAACTCTGATCATTTTTCTTGAAGGATTAGTAGCAATTATCATTAAGGCTCAAGCATTTAACTCTGACTGCTGCAATAAATCTTATTAAAAAAACTGAAACATACTTTTTTGCATGTGGCAACCTGTCTCTGAATCACAACCATCTGTACATAGTTATTGCTGGTGCACACAGATGGTAGTAAAACAACTATAAAGCTATACCATTCTTTAATCATAACTTCTAAAACAACTAAACAAAGTGAAATTTGAGTCAGACCATTAGCATTTGAAAGACTATATGATGACTGTAATTAACAAATACACTTTAGAATCCCTTTATAAAGTATTTTATTGATTTCTGATTGAAAAAAATAATAACACTTGCACTGGACAACTGTTTCAACCTTTGACAGCTCACTTAAAGGAATCATATGTTAACAATAGAATCACAGTGTTAAAGTTTTTATACTGCAGAATTCCCTTACAGATTTAAAATGACAGCGAAAGGTAGTAGAATAATTTATTCCTTCTTGCTTAAGGCATAGAATCATGAATGCTTCAGGTCAGTAACTGCAGGGTTACACTAAACCCCTGTCACTCCAAATCAGTTACAAAGTGAGCATCTGTACTCTCTGCTTAGCCCTGAAGGAAAAAAAAAATAAAAAGAGAGTAAAAAAAGAGAAGAGAAAGGAAGGGAAGGGGACGGGAGGTTCTTGAAGGGAAGGTTCTGGAAGGTTCTGGAAGAGAAGGTTCTGGAAGGGAAGGAAAGGTTCTGGAAAGGAAGGTTCTGGAAGGGAAGGTTCTGGAAGGTTTGGGAAGGTTTGGGAAGGTTTGGGAAGGGAAGGTTTGGGAAGGTTTGGGAAGGGAAGGTTTGGGAAGGGAAGGAAAGGTTTGGGAAGGGAAGGTTTGGGAAGGTTTGGGAAGGTTTGGGAAGGGAAGGGAAGGGAAGGGAAGGGAAGGGATGG